>NW_018108208.1:84970-89307 GCF_000183805.2 Loa loa
ATAATAAAAAACACTAAGTTAAAGTTAAAGAAAACGATGCAGATGGCGCATATTATATCATATCATCTCTGCTCAGAAAATAAAAAATGTGGCACAATGAATCAGATTAAATCTCTTATTAGCCGACAAACATTGTTCATCAAAAAAGTTGAATTTCACATTGAAATCTAGTACATGATGTGAGGAGTGAAAGTATAGAAAAAAAAAGACGTGACGGAAGCAGAAGTGTGTTCAATGGAATGAATGATGGCGGTATATGATCAGCGCACGCTCTTTATGCTTCTTTTTTTCTTTATTTTGTTTCATAATTTTGAATGGATTGTGCTAATGCAATGCAATTGCATTATATATTCTTGGAATCCAATATTGTCAAGAAAGGCTTGGTAAAGATAGAGATAGTTTGGGGGCAAAAGGGAAAATAACCAGCAATACGATGACTTTTGAAGAGTGGATACTGTAGCTTTTCCTAAGCAAGCTTCTAATGATGTTTACTTTACCGTAAGTCGGCAATAATGCGTAGTGATTTGCAATACAAGCCAAAAGGAATTAGCACGTGAAGGAAAGGAGAGACAGATCTGCTCACAGTGACATTCCTGCCCTTTGTCGCATCCTGTCATCCTCCCTGACAGACTTTACTCAACGTAACTACTGCCTCTCTGCATCTGCATATTTCCAGTTACCCCTCCAGCTTCTGACACTCCCGGTTCCTTTCACTATTTTCAGCTCCTGTTATCAAAAACCTCTTGATTGAAGATGTCTCTTCCTGCATCTCTGCCATTTCCCTTTTTCTTTGTATGGCTGTGTCGAATGTTATCACAATTCACCACCTTTAGCCTGCACGTCCTTGTTATCCATTGGTGTCGTTCTCGGTATGTCGGTGCCGGTGTAAGAGGGAGGAGGGGACAGGCAAACACACCAATAAGTGTCTCCTTTAGAATGGATGCTATAGCCCTGTTCCTTGCCTCATTCATGTCAGCTTGTCACGCAGTTAACTATCCCTTTTTCCCTTGTCGTGGTACTATTACAATGTATCAAGCATACCACTGCCATCAATATCCGCAGATAGCAATGAGACAAATGTCCTCGTCACTTTCCAAGATGCGGCAGCTTTTCGTATCCATGTTTCATGCAAGACACTATTAAACCTTCTCATCAACTCTGATAGCAATTATAATTATCCCTAACTTTTTTCCTTTTTAAACACCAGCTACTGTTTTTGGAAAAGAAACCGAGCTAATGATCAGTTGGTTAACTCTTTAAAACTTCTGAACCATCATCTTCAGCATATATGATACTGAAAAGATCTGGAAGGGAAACTATTGCTGAAGTTGAAATGTTTTCAATTAAGAACTAAAGCACATGAAGAATTCATTTCAACTGAGTTATGAAACAAAATAGAAAATATCGATAAAGTTGCAGTAGATGAAATCCGTACCGCATTCCATTTTTCATATTCTATCTTTTAATCTAATCGCTATAACGATGGATGAAAATCCTTTTCTGGTAGAACTGATAAATTAAGTTGTTTATGGCAGTAAAGACAGCATGGAGCAATATCATTTCAGATCATTGCATATAATGATCAGTAACTTATTCTTAAATAATATTAATTTCTGTTAATTAAATAATTAGAACTTTCGAAAGTTGAATCGAGGCAAGATTGAAGTCATCAAATACTCATATTAAAATTTAGTGAAGCTGGAATCCAAAATATTTTTGGAAACCTTGAAGATTTGCTCTCAATTTAAATGCTAATGTTGTTACAAAATTTAATCTTCCAAAAATCTAGCTGGAAACTATTTTTCAAGCTAGAAATCTCTGACCATTCTCTTTCATTCCTGCTCTTCAAGAATGCCACCACTTTGACGATATCCGTGTTTGTATCCGCATGGAAGGCTTCTAGAGTTATTTTAGTGCCGATTAAGGTGTGAGAAATATAATTAAAAAAGAAAACTGTCGGGTATATTTATACGCAACAATGGAAATATCGATGTAGTATTGCTTGCACGAGATGAAGTTGGCCGATGATGAGCAGCTAAATAGATCATTCATGCTAAACATTTGTTTCATAAACATTTGCATACTGAACAAGGAGAGAATACTGGATGTCAGTTAATGTAATCATGTGACTACTCAACAATTCCATAAACCGCTTATAATCTTTTCAGAAATCGATTACTTATAGTCATAACCTAATTCTCGAAAGTCTGGATAATTGACAGAAGTATGCATTAGCTTCCCCTCTCCTCCTTCAATTCAACTTTGTATTTTACTATTTGTTTGAAAAACGATACTTAAGAAGATGATTGATTACATTTATAAGCAATATCTGACACGGTACCAGCATTAATAATTTCCCTCTAGTGTTCCAAGTGGTATACCAAATACTTTATCGTATATCATAAAATCAGCGCATTTCCACAGTACTTGCCTGTTTATCATTTTTTATTAGTAGCTAGAATGTTACACTCCATAGTCTCCAAGTACAAGGCCCTGAGTGATGTTAACACTGAAACACATAGATTACTAGAGGTTTTCACGAGATAAAAAATCAGCCTACTCCAGGATGCCAAACTCATAAGCGATCACGCTGCTCACTTTAGTCAATGATATGCTTCCACGGCACTGCTTCCCACAATATTCCGTTGACTCCACTATTCTACTGTCTTTATTCTATCGAAGTATATTTGATAATGCACACGACTACATTGTTACTTTCATTTCCTATCAATGACTATCTTAACCGTTGCTTCACTTACTTCACTCTATGTGATGAAAATATACTAACGGGAATGAAACAGAGCAGGGAAGATATAATTTAATCAAACTGCAATAAGGACAGCAATTCGTTTTTGAAATAAGCTTTACATGCACTGATTGGTTACAGTAAGGTTGTTACGTTACTGTTGCTGGTAAGTAGGCATAGCTCTCTCGGCAAAAGTAGCAGCAACGGTTCACTTTGTCGCCCTTGTTCACCGTCGTCCCTGAAAATTGAAGCCTTTGTAGTGTCCCTACTGGCAATGTCAACCTCTCTTCCCTCCTCTCTACCCCCTACCGCCTGCTACACCCCACTTCTGCTTGCTTATCTGACAGTACGCAGCGCACATAGGCGTCCAACAGCACCAAAGAAAAGATTGTTATTGCTTCATGCTCAACTCTCAACTGCTTTCATCACTTCCTCTGTCACAGAAAATCTTCTACCCTTTCAGTCTATCTCATTATGGGAAGATCTGTCGACACAAATAACTCCACAGTTGATTCCCACAGCTAATCGTACGCAACTTATTACCTGTTGATATGAATTCACTTTTAGTCATTTCTATATCTTTGTCCTGATTAATTCTAGATAGACAACTCATAGAACATTGTCTTTTTTTTTCGAATTAAGGTATCTGTAAGAAATTGATAGCAAATTCGCTGTGGTTAAATTACCAGCTCATTGGAAAAATGAAATCAGAAATAGGTATATTGAATTTAAGTGACCATCCCAACAAATTGTAAATAAACAAAACCGTAAGCCTGATGAAATTCGTGTGTAACAGCCATTAAATTTATTGGGACTAGTTTTCAGGCAGGCAGTAAGAAAGTGAAATTATTTCAATATCTTGAATAAAGTTAATGCTGTTTCGTGTCAAGGTTGTAATAAACTTATTAAGGTAGGTCCCATACATTCAATGAAATCTACTAGACTAATTTTGATAACGCAATAATTGCTTGAACTTCTGGAATTCCTTCAATTTCTTCATCTGCCAGCGGAAGAATTCTTTATTTAAGAACTATTATAATTCCTCATTTGAATTTTTAACTCAGTAAAAGTTGCTGTAGTTTGATTATTACCTTATTTTGTATCTCGTCAAGAACGATATCACCAAAAATGAAATGTTGCTGGAGCCATATGTAAAATATAAACCTTGAAACAAATATTAATAATTTCCCAAAAATAGATGCAATAATCCAACGAAGTACTAACAAATTTCTTGCTAATGAATTCTTGATTACTAACTGTCTCACAGCAAACTTATTGATATTCTTTCACTTCGCGGTCATGTACAGATATTGAAAAGGTTCCGAGAGATAAGCTTATAGAGTAGCTCTCACAATGTAAAAGCTATTTAGATCATTGGGGTCTTGGTGCTATTCGCAACGTCCATAGCATCGTTTACAACAACGCTTCCTCCCTCCAGCTCA
This sequence comes from Loa loa, assembly GCF_000183805.2. Lineage (NCBI taxonomy): Eukaryota > Metazoa > Nematoda > Chromadorea > Rhabditida > Onchocercidae > Loa > Loa loa. The sequence goes on from NW_018108208.1 coordinate 89,159, forward strand.
AGGTCACAATTTTTGCTGTTATAAATGCACAGTAGCGCGACATGCACACTCACATGCATATACATGCATACATATATATATATATATATATATATATATATATATATATATATATATATATATATATATATATATATATATATATATAT
>NW_018108208.1:89710-96713 GCF_000183805.2 Loa loa
ATATATATATATATATATATATATATATATATGTATATATATAATGTACAGAGAGGACAATCAAAGATGGACGACAGTACGTAACGCCTACCATCTCCACATGTTCTGGCATTCGGTCGCATGCTTTCGGTCAACCACCGACCTTCACCTAAACTACTACTATTACTGCTATTACTACTACTACTACTACTTATGCTTCTCTCCCCTACCACTTTAGCTGAGTCTTGCCCCAACCAACATCATCCATATCATTACCATTCATATCGATATCCTACCAAATAGCACACTCACTGATTTCCTTAGTTCTCAAAGATGGCGATTTGTGGTTTTCGAGGGTCGGAATAGATTTCAGGATTTTTTGAACTAAAGACAGTCCTTATATGAGATTTGCTTAAAAATTTAATGCAGAGAAATGCGAAATTTTTTTCCGTTCCTTTATTTATATTTATACGTTAACATAATTTTACTATAAAGCAAAAGTTTTTCATAAATTCTTTCAGATTCAAAACATATCATACAATTTAGTTCTGCATGATTGGTGCTTTTGCTATTTCATTCAGGAATTTTACGGAGATCCATAGTTTGTGAATAGTTATTATTTTCATTCTTTGTTTCCTCTTCTTAGCTCATAATAAGTATATTCCTTAGCATTTTCTCACCTACTAAATTAACCCAAAAGTTATCACGCTAATCATTCCAACATTTTTGATTTTTTCAACAATATTTTCAAAGTGACAGACATTCAGTTCTAGCTACTTTTTCCAGATTAAAGCGAGTTTAAGCTATACATTTTGTATAAGAAAATTCTCATTTAGTCGGTTGCTGATGATCAACGACTGTTTTCAACATGTCGTGTTGGAAGTGTGTTACGTAAGATTGCGTTTAATCCAGTAACAATTATTACTTTCAGCAATTACAAACGCAAGAGAGCGGTATATCGTTTTGAGCTCTGCCTTCATCACCTAATTTTTAAGCAAAATATATCTTTATATTAAGCTTATCATAAGCATCCAATCCGACAACAACTTAACGACAACAATTCGATATTTAGGTTGAGCCTTACATCACCTACATCATACAGTTCTACTAGTCGAACATACTTTCAGTTCTTTCAATCTTATCTTCCGCTTTTTAAAGAATGAGAGTAAAATTTAAAGAACTTCTTTAAAAATATCAGTGCTCCTTTACTGAAAAATTGCAGTCATTATAAAACAATGTTTGTCCTCTCTTATCTCATTTCATTTAGAAATCTTATCAAGATTTTCTGCTGTTGCTTAATTTTTCCTACTATATTAGGTTTCACTTTTAAATGAAAGTCGTGAATGTAGGAAATCATTTTGTTTAGTGTTGATTTGATCATATGCAAAAAAGCAAAATTTTAGTTCACCCAAGTTCCATTCATCAATTTTGCTTTGAATTCATGTAATCTGAATTAACTATTTCATCACAGTGTTACGGTGAAAGGGTGACAGTGAAGTGGTATGAAATAGTTGTAGTACTTGTAACTCGAAAGACAGTGCCACGTGTTGACAAAAAGCTTAAACCCAAGTCTAATCATAAAATTGGCCATCGGACGTTTCTTTCTTCAGACTTATGTGTTTGTGAAACGTGCGTCGCACCATTAGCAGATGATGAATGCATTGCATTGAGTTTAAGGATACTTAAGAAGATTTTGTAAATTTACTTTAAACAACCTATCTATTTAACCTATAAAAAACGATTCCAATCCATGTCAATATATTTTGACAAGAAACATCACAAAACTGAGTGCTGGTGATTTGTAGTATTTATTGTTTGGTTTGTTCATGATTGTTCCTTTATTTCTCTTTTGATTTTTCATCATCAATCAGAGCGTCCAGGTCGGTAGACCCCAATATGTAAGTGCTCTTCGTGCCCTCTTTCTTCGTCCGTTATTTTGTAACGAGTTTTATTTGTTTCTCTGAAATGATGTGTGATTTTTTTGTTGAAAGCCATTGCAACTTATATCCATTTTCCACGCTGAATTGTTTTACCAGAATGTCCCCCACATTTTCGCTTTTACATCAAAAAATTTCCATATAAGGACTTCGAGTTCATTTTAAGATTTTGTCGTTTTTATTTTTGGAAGAAGTGATAACAGGATGAATTAAGATATATAGAAGCTGATGTCTCAATATAACCAATTTTCGCTTCAGATCACATCTTTTTCAAGGTTGTGCCTTCCAGGACCACTTATATATTTATCACTCAATTGCAAATGGGAAAACTTTTTCGGAGGTATTAAGTCATCATTCTCTTCGAGCCTGCATCAAGTTTAAGTGAAATTTACTGTCTTGGAAGTAACATTTATTTCGGGATTTCTGTCTATAATCTCAAATTTACCATCGAAAAGGCCGAAAGACTGACATAGAAAAAGGCAATCGATTTATTGCAAAAATCTATCAAATTAATACTGAAAGAAATTTTAAATGATGATTCATGGTGAAATATAGGTACATTCTTTACCTATGTGTTGTTAAAAGATAATAGCTGGCTATGAGTTAAAAGAATGTTAACATATTGGTAAAGTATTGCTGTTAACCTCTGCAACGAAGTCATTGTTGTTATCATCATTACACTATCAAAGTTACCATATCAACAACATGTTGATTGTTTCAGCATAAGCAGTTGTAGCACTGCCATCACCTACTGGTAGTTGGTCGTCTGGCCCAAATCAGCAGTGTAGCGTTAGCAGTTCCACTGATTGTTCATTGGCTGCTATTCAATGCACATCTTTCTCCTACATTCTCTTTGATACCAGCTATTTCTCTGCTATTCCTGCTTCTTCTCATCCTTATAGTCCATTCACTGCAGTCGTATTGGATTAGGCTTACGGTAATATGTCATCGTGCTTATTAGCTTAATCACTGCATTCCATTTTCAATAACAGTGATATCTTTAAATATTTCTTTTGTAATTCATGAGTACTACTATTCTGCTTAATTGCAAATGGTTGACTTTTTAAATGTAAAACTTTAATTTTTTTTGTTCAAATGAATGATAGACATAATGACTAATACAAAAAATAAATTAGAACCAAAAGGAATTAAAAATTGGTGAGATAACAAGCCTCAGCGTTTCTTTCAAATCATAGCGTATTTGGTAAATTGGTTAATGAACGCTACTTATAGGATGTTTGTTGAAGTTATATAATTTCTACAGTTTTAGCAATAATATTATTGTTGTACCTGTGGTCATCTGGGAGATATACCTAGTTGTTGCAAGCAACAGTTGCAGTAACTGTGACAAGTTTATATTGTCGGGAAATTTATATCATGCTTTCTTTTTATTACAGAAGATAAAGAAAAAAATGCTTCGGAACGAAATAAAAAAGGGAAAAGTACGGGAAAACCTATTTATCATTATTTTTTATTTTTACTGATCTCCTGTTGCTTCTCCTATTAATGTCAACAAAGTTGTTAGCACTAGAACTTGGCAAAAAAAAATCAGCAGATGAGAATTATTCAAAGATCTGATCTAGTTGTAAAGAAAAGGAGAAATTAAGATATATTAAAGAAATAACTTACGAGGACAGAGCAGATTAGTTAGTTACAAATGCAAATATACAAAAAAGCTGAGAAAAGCTTTACTCTGTTAAAAGAGCTATTTGGATTTTGCTCTTTTAATTTCTCTTTCTACCTCCCTCCTACTTTAATATGGAAAAAAAACGAAAAACTTGTTTCTAATTGGAAGTGGAAACAATTAGCTGAACAATGCTCACCTGCTTTCCTTTTTGCATCATCATCATCACCATCACTTTTTGACAGCTTTCACTTCCTCTTTTCTCTTTATTTTGCCACATTGATAAGTTGCTGATAAAATGCTTACTATTTCGAAACCATGGATTGATTTGTCATTGAATAACTCTATTTTGATCTATCTATCAACAGTTCTTATTCCACTTTGTGTTTTTGACAGATATAATACTCTACGTGACGTTTAAAGTGTTACGTAGATATAGCTATTTCAGATTACGCAGTTGTTATCTTGAAGATCTGAATTTATCACTCCAGAAAGAAATAAATGAATAACCCGGAGATTATTCAGATACGAAATTAAAATCAGCAATAACAATTAATAGCTGCTAAATATTTGCATTATATTGAAGTGTGGATGATGAAGATGACGGCGCGCAAAAATATAGCTTGATGGTTAGGTAGCTGCTATGCTGTAGGAAAAGTAACGGGATTGTGAACTTGTTTCCTGACAAATAGCATGTGATCGCTCATTAACCACCAAAGTACGCGACACATTTAACATACATTAATGCACGCATACACATATACAGCAACTGTAAGTTGCACTGTGTATTTAAAAACAACAGTTAGTGCTACTGCTGAAGCATGTGCTACCTTTTCCTCTTCTATCGCTTCACTTAGTGAAAGGATTTTTGGGTGCAATTACAGTTATAGCTATAGTAACAGTTATAGTGATGATTACAGGAATTGCTCCAGTAATTCTTGTTAGCATGACAATGAGCGAGGATGATTTCATAAATATACATATTGGCACGGGAAGAGGTGGAAGTTGAAGTTGAAATGATTAATCAATCATGAATAGATACTAAAAAGAGGAAAAAAGCTTACCGTTTGTCTTGCTTCTCCACCTCGTTTACCATTTCTGTCTTTCTCTGTTATCGCATCGAATGCTATATACGTCATTAGCCTTCTTTTTTCTCATTCTCCAATAGTCAGTTCAAAACTAAGGCACTGCACACTTATTGAATTATATCTTACCATACTCTTTTACCTTTTGACTTATATTTGGCTAAAAGTTTCCCTGATTTGATTATGTTATTATCGAAGGGAAAAGAGCAACTGATGCTATGGTCAGTTTTATTTGATATAAAAATTTTGACATAGCTCAATTTAATACCCATTTTGAAATTAAATTTGACATTCGTCTTATTTCATTGACTTTCTCACAAATGCATATTCATCTATTTCAAAAATTAATATATTAGTTTAATTTCTACATTTTGATTTCGTCGCACGGTCATTTTCAACTCAAAATTATTCAGTTCATTTCTTTGCTGAGAGAATGCATTCCTCTAACATTTATCAACTTCGATAATTTACGGCCATTTCAAGATTCCTTTGCATCATTTAGTTCTAGCCTTTCATCTTTCATTTTAGTGAAGAAAATATAGCAACAAAATATAGGAAATGGAATCTTTTCAAGCAATGAAACTGGGAAAACCATATTGCTGAAGGAAAGACTCACAAATATTTCACAAGCATGAAAATAATATTACCATCAAAACAATAAAATAGTAATTATAGACCGTGAAATTATTGCTTTTCATGCTTATATTTCACACCGCTCCTTCTCCCCTTTTTACGGAAGTTTCTCACTGGTTTATTCTTGTTCCAATCAGCAGCATGGATAAATGTGTTAAGTAATATATCACTAAAACTGTTCGCTGTACAATAAACAAACAAAGAAGTTGCTATGATTTGAATGATACTTTCGATGATATACGACACAGTCATTAACATGTATTTATTAATGATTGTGCTTGTAAGTTACCACAAGAAAGTATGAAGAAAGGAGGGAATACCGATAAGAATTTCAAAAAGTCAAAGTAAAATAATACAAGCGATTCTGAATGCCTTGGACTATTTTCAGTCACAAAGCATTCTCAGTCTAAAGAGGATCGTCGAGTGCATTTTATTTGTTATTATATAGGGTGAACTCATATCGCCTGATATACTATATACAATAAATTTGGACTAACCTACGAGCTTCTCAGCACCATGAACAATTTATATAACCATTAATAAGATTATGTCCTTACTTCCTTTTATCTTTTCGCCTCATTTAGATTAATTCTGACTGGTGACAAACAAAGCAGACTGAATTACAACTTTCACTTAATTCGATGATGTCGCTACTTTGTAGATGTTCACAGTGGAATGACTTGAAATAGAAAGAATAAGCACGTGACGTTTGCGACATATGCCGTAACACACGTCAACTGAATATCTCGTAAAAGTATCTTTTGTAAATTATAAGAGTTTCCGGAATTTCAAAATTTTAGAATGATTGACTTGAACTTTATTTAACATACAATGACTTGAACTTTATTTTTATACTTTAATATTGAATCGCTTCTATTTAATGTTTACCTCTCTCTTTAAATGTGCTATAAAATTGAGAATTTCGAACTAGACACAGTGTTATTCAAAAACTTTCGGACTTTGGTAAGTCATTGATAAAAACTGTATCGTGAAAGCTAGCAAACTTGGCACTGTTTAGTTACATTCCAAGAAATTCACTGATGTGTGGGGTATCTTGTCCTAAGCATAGGAAAATATTGCTCCTACGAAAGCAGAAAGGAATATGCAAATCAGTAAGTTTATTACTCCTTGGTAGGAAGCACGATAGAACATTGAATGGTGAATGAACAGATTGGTGATGAATAGTTTTTACTTTTTGCCTCGTCGCACGTACTACTCCACCAACTTGACATAGTTGTATGTGGATTGTTGGACGTTACGCCCAGCTTATACTAGTGTGGTTCAGCAGTAGTAATACAGCTTAAAGAGAATAGCATTCGGTATGCTCTACCGGAATCTGTGCTCACATCGATCGCTTTCTAACAGTAAGCAAGTACTTGAATATCATTTATTTGTCACCGGTACCTATTGCTGTTTGCTGACCTTCACTTTCTCATTTTGAATGTCCTAATGAATGAATTATGGATTAGTCGTGAAATAATAATTAATAATAATAATAATAATAATAATAATAATAATAATAATAATAATAATAATAATAATAATAATAATAATAATAATAATAATAATAATAATAATAATAATAATAATAATAATAATAATAATAATAATAATAATAATAATAATAATAATAATAATAATAATAATAATAATAATAATAATAATAATAATAATAATAATAATAATAATAATAATAATAATAATAATAATAATAATAATAATAATAATAATAATAATAATAATAT
>NW_018108208.1:97079-115493 GCF_000183805.2 Loa loa
AATAATAATAATAATAATAATAATAATAATAATAATAATAATAATAATAAGTAATAATAATAATAATAATAATAATAATAATAATAATAATAATAATAGTAGTAGTAGTAGTAACTTATTGATACGTTGCATTTTTAAATTGATGGATGAATAGTGGTGGATAAGATCAGCATCTTTTTGTGGGATAGTTCCTTTCCATATGGTAGCAATATACTTTCTTCACTTACAAATAGAGAAAATAGGAGAATAGAGATATGGTTAAGGAAGCCAGTCAAAATGATTTTATGCTTTCATGTGTACTGTTGAAAGACCGGATAGGAAGAAGAAGCAGTCGAGACCTCATTCGGGTACTGATGCCATCGGAGATTAGCCAAATGAGAAGGGTGCAACATACTGCTAGGGATACGAGATGACATTATTCATGGTAAAGGTCATCAACACATCCCTTCCTCTTTCTCTCCACAAGCATTTCAACCTCAGTAATTTGTGACGCTATTACTCCTTCTCAGTGCATCGTTATAATTCAAGTTTGTATTATGAGGGTCATTTCATTTAATTAACCATTTCGTTATCATTTTATTCGTTTTATACATGCAATACAGTGGCGATAAGCAGATATGCGAAGTGCACCCTCCATCTGACTTGCTTAATCCATCCACTGTTCTATTTCACAGAAAAAACAGTAAAGCTATCATCGATTGTAATATTTATTGTTCCAGCATTGTTTTTTAAAAAAAAAAAACGCTGCATCTATAGCCGGCTATCCTACAGCCATGTACAAAATATTTTATTCAGCTTAAGAATACATTCAAACCAAGTTTATTTTCAGGTAGGCGAAGATCATACGTCGCAAAGATTTTCAACGATTCGAAATTACTTTTCCCCCGTTGCTGCTATAAATTTTCTGCAGCATATTTGAAATCTGTTTGTTTCTAAGATTTGCACTGTTTTTATTCAAACTTGCTGAAGGGAACTTATCAGAATGCCATATCGTTCCGAACTGAAAAGACCTGATTTGAAAGGTTTAATCTTTTTCCAACAAATTTTTTCAAATTTAAACATTTTGAAATTCTGACAAGTGATTAGCATCTCTTCTAGCTGCACTACAAATAATTAGAATATATCATCGTTAATATAAAAAGTGCGAAAATTGTTTTCCTAAACACCTCCTACCTAGGAGTTACAAAATAAAGTTATTGTCAATTTTCTGACAAACTGTAGAGGTAATTACAGTAGTTGGCAGATTCAAAAATATTGTATGTACACAAGGAAGAATTTCGAGTACAAGTCTGACAAAACGTAGAATTTAGTCGCGTCACAGGTTTCGAAAGGGATGAATTATTGTGCAGAGAGTCTTGAAGGATGAAATAAATTGTAGTACTAAGTAATATAGTAGTGATTCAAAGATGCAATATCAAACATACTGCCTCTTTTTTAAAATGATGTTTAAAACATACATGAAAGTATAAAGATAGCAGTTTGTTCCTCAAATGTATTTGTTCAGAATTATTAGTTATTGTAAATAATTTAAGGAACTTTAGAGTATAATATTCAAAGTTTTCATTCATTCATTTTTAACTTGCGCTTGCAGACTTTGTTCATTACGTAAATTTACTGATTTAACACAGGCCTAGACCTTCACTCATTTTTAACTCATCAAATTAGGTAACACGAAAATGAGTTAGTGGCAACATAACACAAGACGTAATAATACATACGACAACAATCCATAAATGAAATGACGGTATCCGCAATGCTTTGATGCTACTGTGATAATAATGTAATATGTAATTCCTCTTACATGAATTTGGTTAGTCCAAGTATTTGATGTGATTCATTTAGATTCTAGTAATTTAGCTAAATTCATGAGGAAATTGTTAATTTCCAGGTACATTTCCATGTTCAGTTTGTGGCAAAGTATTTTGTCATTCGTCATCACTAAGTCGACATCGTATGCAAGCTCATTTCAAAAGTTACACTTGTACACAATGCAATCAGGAAATTTCTAGTGAGTTTTATTGTTTATTTTATTTTAAAGCTTTCATCTATCTTCAGTCATTTTTTTACTAGCCACGATTTTAAAACTCTGTATATATATGTATATATATATTTTTGGGACAACTTTGGTTGTGTTTCGTTGAGTTAATTAACGAAAAAGAATCACATATCGAAGTTATTTTTATCTTGGTTCAAACTGTCCAAATTCTAATTAGCTTATTAAATGAAATAATTAGCTCATGTCAAATTTCAACAATAAAATATGAATAAATTTAAATTGTAAAAAATACTTTTAAGATTTAACTGCTTATTTTGATTGAAAACAAAATATGCTAAAAGTGAAATTATATTCAATGTTTAAGATTTGTGCCAATCTTCCAAACTTCTTATCACCAAGTATGGAATGAATGGCTAACTGCCAGTTTGGCATGTTTGATGAAAATCAGTTGCCGTGTTGTATTATCCTATATGATATCTTTTACTGCCCTAAATTTGAGCAATAATGAATGCAGCTATCTCATAATGCTCAAAGAATACCAATCATCACACGTTATTGCTTCCAACTCCATTGAAGAGTATCTTTCGGAATGTTTCAGCTTCAAATTTTTGCAAAAATAAGAAATGATAAAACGAAAATGACAGAGCATCTGAAAAGTAATACCACAGGACCTGGCTGGAAGTGAAAATAACTGAAACGCCCTAAATGCATGCTAAGTGAAATTTTGACTGTTATTTACTGCTTTACAGCAGTTGAGTATAACAGACTTTCACTCTTTCTTAAATAGACATATGAAAAAAATTTGTATCCTTATCCGTTTTTAAATCCCAGTCATATTAATATTTAGCAGTCACGCTAAACCATTATCCAAATTTGTAGTGTCTTATCAACACTAATCTTGATTAACATCAAAATTCCATTCATCCTTCACTACTTTTGCCGCCTTTTAAAATTTAAAATGATTTGCTGAATTCAAAATACCTTTTTAAATGATTTATTAAAGGGATGAATATCTCGCTTAAAAACGTATTCAAATTACTTGTAAGATTTGAAATATAAGGTTTAAAACCAAATTCATTTAGTAAATGGTTTATGACTAACATTTTCAATAAATTTCTTCAAAAATTTTCCTTGTATACAAAATTTGATAAAGTGTGACAAATTATGCTCACCTCCTTCGAAACTTTTTCATTACCTTCTACAAGAATCTGCAAGAAATCATGCAATAATTCTGCTGTCAGAAAATTACAATTCCTAGTTTGAATCTAAATTATCTAATAACTAGTATAGTGATTCTAGGAAGCGCTAACATTTTTCAAAATAATTTAAGAATAGTAACTGCGATAAAAACAATAGTTATCACTCTTTAGAGGATTAAAGGAACAGTGGGTTAGAAAAAGCGACCATTAGGATGTGCTTGATTATATGCTGCTCCTGCTCTGTGCAGTATGGTACGGGGTCAAGAAGTTGTTAAAATAAATTGTAAATGATAGGTAAAGTGCACAAAGCCTACATGGCACACTTTTTGCTTAATTAGACTTACAGTTCATTTTCTTCCCCTTGAATTATTTCGAAAAATACGGGTAGGTTGTAAAATTACTTGAAAGAGTAAAATGATGAGACGATAATGGATGTTTATCTTCGAAGAGAGATGGAGACACTACTTGGTCGCTTTAAAGTTCAAAATACTTCCCAACCTTTTCTTGACCAGGGACAGTTTTAACTTTTTTATCTGTAGCAGGAACCACATGGCTCAAAAATAATGAATTCTGTTAATTTGAGAACAAACTTTAATCAAAACTATTAAAGTATACAGCAAATCAAAGTATAGTTTTAAAAAATACAAAGAAAACAGTCCCCTATTTTCTACTTACTACTTACTTACCGGATCAACGTTCTCACTGATCATATTTTAGTCCTCGAGAACCATCGGTTGGGAAGAAAAAAACTATTTAAACATTCCTCACAAATTTTGTAGAAGTTGATTACTCGTAAACTAATCAACTGCGAAAAAATAATCCTAACAAAAAACCCGAAAAATTAAACCCAAGAATCTTCAATTTTAATATCCTAATTTCCCTCTTTCTTCTCTCATTATTTCACACATTTACATTCATTTGATTCATCTATGTTTATTTTCTTCATTTTTTGCACATTTTGAAATCTTTTTTCTTCCACTTTTTGCATATTTTTTTAAATCCTATTTGTGTTAAACAAAACAAAACATATTTTCAGATTTATCTGATACAATTTTGATTTCAATTTTTATATTCTTAATGTTTAAGTTAAAGTGTTATTGTGAAATTCTTTGGCACCTTAAAGATTCTAATGAAATAGAGGAAATCTGCATGCATTCTTAAATCCGATCATAGAAAGGAATGTTCATTTTTAATACCATTAACAATAACAGGCTGTTCTGGAAATGAGACACTCCGGTCGCACATGTTCCGGATACATTCTATTTCGCGAATGTTCATGTGTCGATGCTGTAATTGGGCATATCCTGATAAGACAAGCTTACATATACATATGCAGAGTATGTTGCGGAATGGTACTCCTGGTGACGTTTCTGTTCTTGCCAGAAGTTCTAGCGATGGTCCGGGAATGGCTGGAGGTTCTGTTCTTATTCCTTTTTAAACACCGGAAGAAGCGCTGGAAAAACTTAATAAACAAAATTGAAATGAAAAAGAAATAAGTACGATGCTAAGAAAAGCTGTGCTCATTTAGTTATCATATATTGGATACAATAAATGCAGTGGGACTTTACTATTCAGATTTATTTCTTAACAAGAAACTGAGCGTTCAGTTATTGGTTCACAAATCAAATACTGTTCAAACACAGTGGCACTTCGAGCTCGAAATTATTTCTGCTTAAAGTTTTTTGCAGTCGTGGGAGAAATGTCACCGAGAGAGCTTGAAGGAAGTCCATCAGTAAGTCCTCCAGAAACCTGTGGAAATGAATCACCACCAGGCGAACAAACACATACTAAAAGTTCATTATTTGGTAATAGTAATGGTTTACTGGACGGATCCATATTTCCGGCGACGCTCAATAATACCGATAGTTTATTTCGATTTACAGCCAAGGTTAAATATTATTCATATCGAAGAATTCATTTCATGAGATCAACGAATGTTAGTTAACTCTTTTCAATTTCCAAACATCATAAAGACTAAAGCGGGTTTTCATCCACTGCAGTACATTTTCTTCATGGTAACGCGATTGTACGCCGAACGGGCCTCGTGAAAGAGGTTCTAGGTATCAGCTGTCAACCTATTCCATTTAACGCTGGTAAGCTGTTGGCGTTCTCTGAAATCCTGGATGTTTAAAACTAGGATTATCTGTTGTTATTGATCTTAGATTGGTACCTTTTTAAGGTGAAAATGAGTCCCCTACACAATAACTTTGTTAAAATACATTCGCTGTCTCTAGCTGTTTTTGTAGAGATATACAGTACCACTTTTGCAGCCAGATAATTTGCTAACACAAATGAGCATGGATACCAGTAGTCAAAACAACTGGTTGACAGCATGGTTGGCAAATAATGCTTTTACTGTGGCGCCTTTCAATTCTACTAATTTGTTGACAGGTCTTTTTTTAACAGTAGTTTTGAAATATAGTGGATAATGTTAGATATTATTTTAAGGGCTTACAGTGATTAGTTGTAAATATGAGTCCCGCACATATCGAGAAAAGTTAAAATGTAGCTTGGAACTACTTAGCACACCCAAGTTACATCATTTTTCCTCATGTGAGTTTTGAATGGTTGCTGTAAGAATTTCAGTTTAGCCGGAATTTTTCAGCTTGTTGTGTGACCTAACAATTTTTAAATTCTAGTGACAAGTAGTGTAGAGGGTATAAATTTGCAAAAAAAGGGAACGACAACAACAAATATAACTTTGAAAGTGGAATCGAAGGAGGATGAACAAATTTCAACTGGCATTGATATCAGTGCTGCTAAGACCACCTCCCTTGCATCTCCAAGTAAAACACCAAATTCCACCTCTTCGCAGGTACAATTTTGCTTCTTATTGGTCCATGTTCTACCTATAGATAGTTTTGCTACCTTTTCACGAAGACACCCAAAACTATTTGACAGTTCATAAGGATTCTTTACACGCAACCTCACACACTCAGTACATTTAGTATGATGCAGATTTCTGAATTATCTCTTTTTGCGACAATGAAATTTTCGATATTTGCCCCTCTGTCTGCAACAGGCATCACGAAATCAACAGGATTGCAATTAGTAGACATAAAAACATTTCGTTAAAAAATTGATGTAAGAATAAATCTCCAAATAATGAGAAAAAAGTTAAGCAAGCGAAAAATGGATGGACGAGAAAAATCAAATAAGAATCGAGAAATGATGAACCAAGTAAAGAAATCAAAATGGTATTTAACAAGAAGATGATAGTTCATGGAGTGAATATGAGAACTGAAATATAAGATTAAGAATATCTATTAAGTCAGCAATTCCAATTACCTTGTTCTTGCCAGTCTCTGATTGAAACTTCTGGCTGTATAACATCACGCTATATTTATACATTTGAAAATACATCTCTTGCAAAGGACGTGTTCCTGAATGATGGACTAAAATAACGTGGCCTGAAGTTCTATCGAATAAAAATGTTGGGAAGTAATAGGGAGATGGCTATCCGTTTCATCACTCTCTACTCCACCTTTGTTTCATTCTATATATATCATTCGTTGCTGTTGGATGTTTCAGGTTTTCTAGTTTTTCGTCCCAATTCTTCGTTGTTTGGGTACCCATTTTCTTATGTCAAACTTCTTAATAATTCAACTTATGCCTAATAACAAGCTTTATTGATTCTTGGTCTCTCTCAGAGATGGTTGCTTAATAATTGTATCCCAAAGAAAGGATAAGAAATGTTAAGTACAGAAATCTTGGAATAGATTAGTAAATAAAATTGCCAAATTAAATGCAATGTTTAATAACATAAATCACCACCGAGTTTACACTTAACCAGGCTTAGACGATCAGTTTGGGAGTAGTGTGTAGGTATTTGTTACAGTTATGTTTGTTTGAAAAAATTCTAGGAATGTAAGCGATCGGTGAATGGAAGCTCATTGGATGATTTACTTGAAAAGAAAGGTCTAAGTGTTACTCGCAATCATCGAAATAAACGGAAAGCCAGCAATCCTCAACAACTACGGGCGTCAACAGCTTTTGTTGGTGCAGACGATGAAGACGATGAAGTGAATATTTCTCTCATGTTTTATTTTTGGAAGATGTTTAAGGGCAGAAAGCAACGTTTTATGCGTTTCAGTGAACAGCAATGTTTTTATTCGCCTCATTTTTTTATTTCTTATTTTTTGAAAATAAAGAATTAAAAATCGAGCAGTGTCCACTTCTCCAAAGTTGTGGTGTAGCTACTGCAAATATTTTGAAATTTATTCGCTGGAAAATCAATCCATATCAGTAAAATTATCCATTTTTTTGAATTTGTTCGACTTAAATATAAAATAAATTTAAAAAATTAAGAATTTTTGATCAAATGATAATGATATATTTGTAATATTAATAATTTGTCTGTCAGTGAGAAATTTACAGGGATTTGCTGCACTACCACAAAAGCAGAATATCGTTGATACAAATACCAAAATAGACGACTGCGGTAAATCAGTCAACGGTGGGCTTCCTCCAACGGCAACAGCAGCAACAGTGTGCAGAACAACCTCGAATGGTGTTACACTGGTTGATGCTTCCACTAGCCCTATTAAGAGCTGTGACTGCACGGTAACTTTTACAAATTTCAATCATTTTGAGTTTTATAGGTATATTACACATCTTTGTGTTCTTTTTCAATATTAACCAAATGTGCTGAGAACAACTGCAGTTTTCATTCCGACAGTCAAATCCTTTCATTGACGCACGCATCTCAGTTTCTTACATATGTTGAGATTCTCATAGCCCACAAATGCACATGGATTTCTGCTTAGATCATGGTAATCATGAATACGAGAATTGTATTATCATCTGTCGTTATTGTCTCTCTGATAGTATTTCATTACACGCATGTTATATATATATGTATAGTCATTTATCTCAAAGATGCAAATGAATTGGGAAATAAAGTGTGGTGGACTTAGGCGTATAGCTTATCCTGATTAACGACTTCCTGCGTAGTGCCTGAATGACGGATGAACATTATTAATATCGAATAGAAAACTGATTAAGCATTCAGTGATTAAACATGATACCTGGTTCATTATTTGCGTACATAAGGTCTGGCAATGAAGTGTTTCTAAGTTGACCATGCTATTCTACAAAGGCAATTGGAGTTTTTTTCCACAGGTTTTCTGATAGGGAAAATATCAGATCTAAAAACTGAACGCCGTTATGCTTATCTCCTAAATTTGTGTTTAACAAAGGAAGTGTTTGCTTTACTTGAAGGTGCTAAAAGCCAAACATGGCGTAGCAGAAACGAGAAATCAGTCCCCTGATACGAAAATTTTGAATCATGAAGTGGAAACTGACCGCCTGGATATTCAGTTAACGGGACTGGACATAACACTACGACAATTTGAACATGAAAAGGAAGAGCTCAGACATCAAATTGAGATATTTGAGGAAATTTTAATTGGTTATCAGGTAATCAAATTGTAAATAATGGATCAGTGCAGGGCTAGACCCAGAAATCCACCGATTTTCTCTAATTATTCTGGAGATGAGCATAATGGCGTCAATTAAAAGCACCCTTCAATAGACTCGTTTATTATATTCGATGGGTCCCGAAATAGAAAAGACAAATTTTTCTCGAACTTGATGTGCTCGCTACAGTGAGAAATTGTTATTTTAGCAAAGTGCATTAGCAGCTTTGGCGCTCTTACAAAATGGAGGTCCAGATGCAATCCCAGCAATTAAAAAATTGATGGAAAATTTGCTACAATAAACAATGAAGAAAGCTGGAATTGCCAGCAACTAATCGCCAACAGTACATGTAAATTTTTGTTTGTTACAAGTATTATTGATCAAATGACGTGACCTCATTGAAGCATAGCAAAGTGAAGAAGGATGTCTTGTTATTCAATTCTGTAGAACATGGAATGAGGTGGAGCTGAGGTTAATTAATTAATTAGACTACCACAGCTTTGCTCTGCTTACGTTTTGTTGCGATTTAGCTGCAGTGCTGATTCGTTTTCATCTCCATTTACAGCTTATATGTTGTTACATGCATGTGGAGAGTTTTCTGATTTTTCACATTTTCACTGATTTTCTGTTCTACACCAAATCTTGGTAATAATAGTTGTTTTATTATGCAATCTGCCTTAGAAATATTTGACAATTTCTCCGTTTTCATTGTTTAAAATTAGGTTTCACGGGAGGATCAGTGCCACCTATTCTAAATTGGTCTGCCACATTTATCTGGGCTGCATTGGAACGATGCATTTCATAGCTCAAAAATAAATTCTGGCCCACCAGGTTCAAGTGCATGATTCGAAAGCTAGACATACTTCGGCTTTTCTCTCTGTCACCTGCATTCTTAACAGCAATGGAGAGAGAAATTCGCATATGCACACAGCAAAAGTTCCGCGTGGTTTCGGGAAAGATCTATCCATTACATTATGTTCATTTTTTTCACTTTTTTACATCTTGACAGATCGGAAATTCTCGTTCCAAGACTCCAGAAATGAAATCAGTGCAATAAAAACTGTCTTACGTAGTTGTACGCAAGGTCATGATGAATAATAATTATCGTGTACATTAAAAACCATGTGCGTTTTAGGGAACGCGGAAATTTGTTTCAATACGATACTTGTGATTCTAACTTAAATTCTGCCTTCATTTTGTCCTGCTAAAATTTGATGCTGTTTTGATTTTGATATGTTTACATCCGTGCTAATAAGAAATGTTCAGGTTCATAAGTTATATTGCATTTTTAAGAATATTTTTCGGTATGTTTTGCAAAATCGTTTTCTTTCGTGTAACTTTCTTTAAAGATACTAATTTTGACTTTTCCATAGCAAGCACATCTTGATAACTTCCAACTCATATCGGGCCAAAGAGTAACATGTGTTTTCCACCTTGGCGAGCAATGCCACTGCAAACTGAATTGAAATTTGGTTAATAGTGAAACGAAGTTCGGCAAAAGTTTCATATTCATAATTGCATTACTAAAAGAATTGATCTAATGCTACTACAAGCACAAAAACTGCTGCTGAATAACGCAGTCGCGAAACAAATGGTATACTTCCCAGGTATGAATGGACCCCTTTTTATCGAGGATAGATTGCATGTGCATGAATTATTCGAACTTTCTGCCCATGTTTCGCATGGGACAGAATACAGGACTCTGCCGAAAAGCGTCTCTTCCTATACTCATTTCTAATGAAATGATCAAGCTGTATTAATTTATAATGAAGGAGCAGATATAGCGAAAATTGTCAGTAACGATAAACCAAAGGAAAATAAAAAGTGTTGATGAAAAGGTAATGGAGTAAAATCCTTGATATAACCTTTCGGAATTGAGCGGACAATGCAGCTCTCTTCCACAGTTAAGCGTGATTACCGAATCTGAAAAAAAAAAGCTCCGATGAGCACAACATTTTGCCAACTTTATAAGCAAACGTCGTGGATTACTAAGTATTATTCGACAGGAAGGAAAAAATATCGTCCGATTAGTCCTCATGATGATTTATTTATGTAACAAGAACGGTGAGTCGCAAGTCAAGACCAACCCAGGGGAAGGGGGTATCACGAATGTAAATATGATAAACCAAACTTGCTGATGTATTTCAGAGATCTGCAACTTTGGGTGTTATTATTAAAATCAATTAAACCATACGCGGACTTATCGTCGATTGTCAGGAAGTTCGGGAAATGACTTTTTATTCTTACTTCCTTTCAAAATATCAGGAGAAAGACTCATCTCTGCTGTTCGCACATTCCTATTGAACTTTACCCTCCAATTTTCTTTTAGTTTTAAATTATCAATCAAATGACTTTCTCCAATAAAATTTGCTAGTTGACAGTTCGGCTGTCCAAAATATCCCTTTTGGTGAAATGTATCTGATTATCCCCTGCATGGGATCAAAAATATGGGTAAGAAAGAAAAAAGACTCAGGGGTTTGATATACGAAAAGTAATGAGTGTTCGGAGTACGTCAATAATTCAACAGAAAACAGTAGTCTCCGTTAGGAAAGGACGTGACTGCACAGTGTAACAGTCAGGTTCTATCTGTTATTCAAGTTTTAGTCCTACTAGACTATATGATCTATCCCGGTTGCTCCAAGTGATGTCTGCAGTGAAAGTTTTAAGAGAGACTATAGACCAAACGATCTTAATTTTCTGAATCTTAAATTTTATATTCAATCGACAATTATCAAAAAAATGAAATGACCCGAAATACAGATTTATTGATTTCTGAATACAATAATTGTTCAAATATCCAGCAAGAAAAAAAATGCAGCAAAAGTTTGCATAATGTGGAAAAGACGTACGTCCTGCTCCCACCACCTATAACACTGTTATTCCCATATTGATCGGTCACTCATGCTTTCGAAATTTTATGCTTGTTTGAAATGCTACTACACTTATCTTGTTCTAATATTACGACCACTATTTTTCATAATTTATCCTTCCAATTGGTAAACTGCACATGACGCCTCAGAATACAATAGTAGATGAAGCATTTCGGTAATATACCTGATACTCAAAAACTGCAATAAACACAGAGTTGAATGACTGTAGAAACCCACCATTTAGAAGTTATTAGAAAAACTGAAGACTATATCATCGTTTATGCTCCAATGTATCAAAATTTCAAGATAAAATTTCACTGTTGCAGAATGCCAATCCGTATAGCACTTAACCCCAACGTTCCAAACATGCTATAGTCCATTACTGATGATACTTGTTACCCTGACATAATTTACGAATCTCTTATAGATTCAAGCCATTTGAAATAATATGATGTATTAATGAAGTTAGATATTTCGGTCAAAAACAATAACATGAATAATTCGCTTTAGGATGCAATGAATGTCCAAATTTGATTCTATTGCTTCTGATCCTCAACTTGAATCTTCCAGAAGTTTTAGAAGCAAATGCTTATTTTTATAATACAAACCTAGTCGATCGCGCCCATACTCCTGAAATTCTCTGATTGAACCTAAAGATGAAGTAAAGTGTTTAACATATATCTGCTTTTATTTCGCTATAAAAACTAGTGGAATTTCTACTGTAATTAATATAAAAAACGTACAGCAAATCCGAAATCAACAGGCGACACTTCAACTTGCAGCAAACCCCAAACACCCCAAAAAAAGTGAGACACTGGGACAAATGGTCTCGTTTCCTACAAAAAAGTTGATCAGACGGTATGTATCAAGATAAAGGATCAACATCTATAGATTTTAAATTCTATGAAGATTAAGAATTCTAGAACAAAGTAAAATTTATGGGACATATTTGCTGGTAAAGTTGTCCACTGTTTATTTGATATCAGACAGCATATAGATTGAAAAAACTTGTAAAGCAATTGCATGGAAAGGATTAGATATAATACTGCAATCTTCGGAATAAATTAAATTTAAACCATTAACTGATAAAATAACCTCAATCATAGCTCTTGCTTTTTTATCGCATTCGGCCATCGAAGAGAACGGCTCAAGTTCATTCAAATAAGAAACAAAAAAATCGTATTGCAGTTCATCGCTTGGAAACTGGTGCTCATCTATCTCATAAAATGGAGCTTTGTCGATGTCGTAATTGATTGAATACTCCACGAAGTGATTTGCGAAATCAAATCCTCTGCAAGATAAAGCACAAATATACTCAATATCACATCAACCATACATTAATAACCAATGCCAAAAAATTATTACCAAAAGTATTTCATCGTTACAGATTATTAGGTCACTGGAATTAACAAAAAACTGAATAGAAGATTAGTTTGAAAGTTATTATATGCTTCTTTAATTGAGACAATATTCGCTATGGAACTCTACGCAGTTAATGTACGTGTTGACTATTGAATGAATAAACAATAGTGCTCCTGTCAATGATCTAACTGACTATGACATATTGGCTGAAAGAATGTTTATTAATCAGAATCACGACTCAAAATAGATACCACAAGTAGAAATACAACCTTAAATTCAATTTCTCACTTGATCCGTGTTTAGAATATACAGCAATAAATTTGAAAGCCGAAATAAAAAAAAAAATACATAACTTTCAGTAGAACAAGACTCTGTCCAGCAAAAAAACAAATTTTATAAAAAAAATTTTGCGTTATATAATAAACAAATATTATTAAAGAAAATTTTGCATCATATAATAACTAATAACATTTAGAAATATCAATGCTACACTAATTTTTAATAATCTTTATCTTGTATAAAGTGAATATAGCATCAACCAAGACCTAGCGTACCGGTGATTGTAGCTCGCGTATTCAAAATCAATGATCACAAGACGTGATGCGTTTGTTGCTGATGAAGAATTCCGTTGTGTAACCGATGAAGTGATAATATTACCGGAACTTGATCGCGGAAGTAATATATTTCCTATAAAAGTTTGTTCCGCTCAACCTCACTGGTCAAACTTTTTAATTCGTGGAACCCTGGAAGAAGTGTACGAATTAATGAATTCGATGCTCTTTTACCTTTCGGAATTCAAGCCAGTTAACTCCAAATAAAACCCTCTGATAAACGAGTAAATGAACTGATGGTTTCTGCAGGGATATTTAAGAAGTTATACATCCATAGATTTAGGATAACTTCAAAGAGGTTACATTCTTTGAAGGTTACCCTATGTCGATGAATGTATTTAAAAAATATATATATAGAATATCACTGGTTTCACAAGAACTGATATTACCTTCCTGGAGATCATTGTGGCAAAACGTGACAATGCTTTTACTTTTGCTGACGCATTTCCTGCAAGCTGAATTCATGTTCAACAGCCATTTTTAAATGTTTTGAACTGTTATGATCATCCGAAAGGAATGAAGACATATACTAAATCTGATTACTCAAATAATGTGTGAGTAGTCAATAAAGCATACCAAAAAAATTTTACTTCAAAAAGTCGAGTTCGTTAGCAATATCTTCACAAGTGATAATCTGAGAGGCAAAATTTGAATAACAGCTTGGAATCACAAATTCTCGTGAACCACTCGGTGTCTGCGTAAGCTGTTTCAGCCATCTAAACATTATATTTTCAAACTACTCCATCTGTTAAAAGAGTGATTTTAAAAAAAAATCTTGCTCACTTGGGAAGGGAAATGAAAAAAGTGTTCAGTATGTAATTTCACCTGCTAAGTGCATCGCATAAATAATCAGGTTCTTTCCAAATCGGTACCTCCAGCTGATGCACTCGAACCAATCGCTGTGCTATTCTACTGGACATTTCCGGAAGGGCAAGCTCTTTCCACGAAAGTGGTCGAGACTGCAACGTCAAAAATAGAGCATGTACACGACCAAGTAGGATAGCACCAGTAACATAAAACAATTAGCCCTCAAAATCTGAGTACCGGAATATACTCTTCCAACCGTCCGCCGCTAAATACTCCATACAATTTCGGGCCGAGGTGGCGTTCTGATAATAAAGTGAAGATGACCGATTCCGCTACGAGATGACTTTCGGTTTCTGGATTAAAATAAATTCGTAGCAGCACTTTGTCTGGTTCGTTTGAAAGTAGCGGATATGCATCCGGAAGACGACACAAAAACAGCATGTTACTCATACCACCTCTGTAATATTGTTCAGTAATACCAAGGTTTCTTCATACTTTCATGAATATTCTTGTTTGTAGTCAAGTATTACGATCTCCGTAAAACGTAATATTATGTATTACGGAGATCAACAGATAAGTAGGGATTACTTTAACCGTTCCAGTTGAAGTTCTCCAATCCCGACCGCCTTCCAAGCGCCACCAAGAAACCTAGCACAAAACATATGGGCGCGTTCTTTTAATTCAAATATGGTATTTGCGTCCGTGTCCGGTTCTAATTCTGATAAAATCTGCTTCATACCCCTAAAAATCAAATAAATTTGGTATCAAGGATAATTCCTAAACGGTGCAAAAAATATTGTCAAATAACATTGAAATTCCATTTCCAGCAGCAATCTACCACCAGGATATCTGACAAAAAAAAGTGACCTGAAACTGTTTTCTGCTGCATTGGACATCGTCGTCGCGAAGATGTTGAGCTGGTTTTTCCTATCTAAACAAGAACAGTAAAATCAAGAATAAAAACAGCATTTTTCTTCGTTTTAAAAACTACATAAATTCTACATAATGCCTTCAAAGCGAAATAAGATACTCATTAAACGAAGGAATGCAAATATCATTTTCTTTATTACGATTATGAAATCAAGTTTGTTTCAACTTTTTACAAGTTTCAAATATGCATTTGTCTAAGCACAGAAAGCTTTCATAATTCACACATGTGATCGCAATACAGAGAAAGCACAATTTGCAATATCTGTATTTAGGATAAACGGATTTTACCGAAATATATACCTATTTCCTTTATTGTCCATGAGTTACAGAAGGAAATCGACTAGTAACACAAAAAATTCGGAGTGAAAAAGATAATACAACTATACACAAACAAGATTCAGATCTGACTGAAAAACAACCGTTACCAAATCACTGATCCAAATGAATAAATTTAATAATAACCTTGGGCAGGACCTGATGCATGATATAAATTTTGCTAAGAATATGATAGGAGGAGACAGATATGGAAAAACCGATGACCTTAAAATGAGACCAACAGAACCAATCCTCATTGCACCACTACAGTTACTGCTGTGTATTGAGCTTAGTTAGTTTTATTGATGCTAAATATTCGCCATCAATGGTTTCTTACTTCTACAGCTTCATAATACTTAGCGATGGAAGTTAGAAATAGTAAATTTATGAACTGGTCGCAATAAAATGAATTCCAAAATATGGCGTTTGAAAAGACCCACGAAAGCAGATGACAAAGAGAATTCGGTTTGAAAACTGAGTAAAATAATGAATAAGTAGTATAGAGAGAAAGTCTATCCCCATATATCTCGATGTCCATTAAACTAACGGCAAATGCATCCCGAGAAGACAAAGTTTTCAATAACTGAAAAGTTGTGAAAAAGCAAAAAGTGGCAAAACTGCCCAATGTGTGTGTGTGTGTGTGTGTCTCTCTCTCTCTCTCTCTCTTCGACCTACCCTTCCGTCCGTCTTTCCAAATTAGCTAATAATTCTTAAGTTGGATGATGACCCCTGTCATCGCATTTTAGGACTTCTCTCCAAACGCTAGCGTAATGTATTTCCATTAAGATATGATTGCAGAAAGGGATTATGAAGAAATGCGCCACAATCTATTGCAAAGCAAGAAAATTACCAGAAAAAAAAATTCTTAACTAAATCTAACAAACCATCGCAGCAACTTTTTTTACCCAATTTCTGGTGCTGAATGATGCGATAAGGTTTTGAGCCAGGACTCGCTTCGAAAAAGGAGAAGTGGAAGAAACTACGAACATTAAAATGATGAGAAGGTTTGGTCTCGGCTATTTAACTCACCCGTGGCGCAGGAAGAGTACCATCCGGTCAAAAACTTGCACACTCATCTAGTCATGCTTTCAGACCCATCCAAAGCAAATATTGATCACAATGGACATGCTATCATAATAGCACACAACTCTGCCTAACCAACTGACGCTATTTCGCAATTCACGGTTCTCACCAATCATTCAGTGAATTCAGCCTTTCATTACCTTAGTTAATAAGCATAAGGCATGATTCTAGTTTAAACAACCAATAGTACAACAGTCCTGCTTAGAAACTACAGTTTTCCTTGAAGTGTCTTCCATAAGTTGAGGACTATAATCAGTTAGGATTAGATGATTGGAGCTAAAATTTACAAGTCGGATAATCACAGCAAGATAAGTACTGCGTGATAAGTATCGAGGACAAGATTTATTGATACACTACCATGAATAGCATTATCAACAATGTGGCTTTTCGTATATACTAGTAAATTTAGAAAAAATCAGCGTTACGGGATGTGTAACGCCAAACATACAGTTTCATATCATACAGCTTGTCACAGAAAGATGAAAAGAATTGGTCGTGAGAAGAAGTGATGAAAATGATGAAAACGGGAGGATATAATTATTATTTCAGTTACTGCTAATGGTGTCGACTGCTTTCTGACCGGAACGACGAAACTTTTGTCATTTTGCAAGACATTCTGATGGACTTCCCGGTAGGCATGGAATGCTCGCTCTTCAATTCTCAAAACAATGGGCAAGGCATGAGTGAGGAATATAAGTGAAGGGTATACGTCGAATAGATACATACTGATAATCACTTTATCACTTATAACTCTAAGATTTAACAGTTCTTAGATTACTAATGAAATGTCACTTGCCGAGTGCCTTTTGGGATAACTGCCTGTAGAAAGCACGAAAACTTCACTAACTTATTTTCAGGGCAGGCCTAGGAAAATGAATCACATGACACCACAATCTCGGGTCTTGTGGCCTTACCCTCTCATTTGCCAAACTGCTAACCACCTCCTTGACGAAGGAGATGATGGAAACGGCATTTTCATTGTAGCCCTATAGCGGTCGATGCATTCGGCATGATGTTGGTTGCGCTGAGGCTCAGCGATTGTCCGGTGCTAGGCTGGATGGAGGTCTCGCAAGTTGTTGAGGATGTGCGCTGGGTTCCTAAGCAGGTAGGGAGGGGATAGGAATGCTTCTGCGTGTACTCCTCACTGAAATGCCAATTCTCAGTTTTTTTTCTGCTTAGCTAACCACGGACACTTGCTATTTGCGAATCTTTCCCAACAAATATATGAGACCGCTGCAACAGTGAAGTGTACAGAGAAGTTAAAAAGTCTTCGAATATTATATTCCTTTTCCAAATTCTTTCATGTATACATATATCCTGTTATTTCACGCTTGTTCACCAAGTCCTTTTGGTGAAATTGTCGAAATACTACGGGGAAAGTCAGGGAAAAGTAGGAAAATAGGGGACCTTATAACAGCAAAAACCTACTCTCATATCTGGCATTAGCGTCAGGGTCATCCCTAAATGCCAACGTAAGAGAAGCAAGCTGCTGATTGATGTAAAGATTCTATCTTCGCATAATATACGACTAGCAATCATTTCGTTTACCGCGTTGGAAAAAACGGTTATATCTCCTCACTTTAGTTGTGGTTTGTACAGTCTAAGTGGGTTTCCATCCAGCAAAATCATACACTACTTCAGAGAAAGCAATGAAATTGAAGGTAAATTTCCCGCTGTCGTGATAAACTTACTCAAATTATTAGACATGAATTCGGTGTTTTCGAGGTATTGATTGACTCGATGAAAAAGGATAGTCAGTCAGGACGGTTGGTTGTACATTTTGCTACTTCTTGTTTTAAAGTTCTGGCTTCTAGGGATGTTTA
>NW_018108208.1:115571-133995 GCF_000183805.2 Loa loa
ATTATTATTATTATTATTATTATT
The DNA here is from genome assembly GCF_000183805.2 of Loa loa. Lineage (NCBI taxonomy): Eukaryota > Metazoa > Nematoda > Chromadorea > Rhabditida > Onchocercidae > Loa > Loa loa. The sequence goes on from NW_018108208.1 coordinate 115,596, forward strand.
ATTATTATTATTATTATTATTATTATTATTATTATTATTATTATTATTATTATTCTATTATTATTATTATTATTATTATTATTATTATTATTATTATTATTATTATTATTATTATTATTATTATTATTATTCCTTTTCCAAATTCTTTCATGTATACATATATCCTGTTATTTCACGCTTGTTCACCAAGTCCTTTTGGTGAAATTGTCGAAATACTACGGGGAAAGTCAGGGAAAAGTAGGAAAATAGGGGACCTTATAACAGCAAAAACCTACTCTCATATCTGGCATTAGCGTCAGGGTCATCCCTAAATGCCAACGTAAGAGAAGCAAGCTGCTGATTGATGTAAAGATTCTATCTTCGCATAATATACGACTAGCAATCATTTCGTTTACCGCGTTGGAAAAAACGGTTATATCTCCTCACTTTAGTTGTGGTTTGTACAGTCTAAGTGGGTTTCCATCCAGCAAAATCATACACTACTTCAGAGAAAGCAATGAAATTGAAGGTAAATTTCCCGCTGTCGTGATAAACTTACTCAAATTATTAGACATGAATTCGGTGTTTTCGAGGTATTGATTGACTCGATGAAAAAGGATAGTCAGTCAGGACGGTTGGTTGTACATTTTGCTACTTCTTGTTTTAAAGTTCTGGCTTCTAGGGATGTTTATTGTTACAATAGTTCTAAACTGATAAGTTGCAGGGGAATTAGATAGCGTTGACATTTGAAAACGAGACATTTGGATTAGGGTTTTCGAAATAACCACTTATCCGTGGTCCATCATTGAAGTTGAATCAAGTAAGATAAAAACTGATCCGAGGGCCTTATTGCATGTTCAGCATGTTGTGGTGTAAGCGCGGCCGTACTATAAAAATTTCTGTTGTGCCCACAACACGGGCACTCTACCCAGCAGAAAACTACCTATCAAAAGGTGGGATCTACACAAGTGATGTGCAGGATGCGGCTCTCCTAATTATCCTACTTTCGTTCCTTTCTTTAACCTTATCTCCACATGTTATATTACCCATAAAACAATGTGGTGGTCTTCCCAATACATGTGATATTATGCATTGTTAATTATGTCTAGTAGGACCTACATTAGGCCGTGGAGAATGATCACGTATATCTTTGTGTTTTGTTTCTTTTTTGTATCCGCTTGTGTTTTTTCAGAAAATATAGGAGCCACTGATCGCCGAGTGAAAGCGATTTTATGGGGAATAATCTGAGAGGAGGTCAGTTTCAGTTTTGACTTCATTTCGTTCCGTTCTGAATTTTCTCAGATTCAACTGTTTGATTTTATAAAGCTCTTGTTATAAATGTGCCAAATTAGGCAAACATAAGTGATAAGATCTGAGTCACTCTAACCAATATGAATCAAAGCAGCAGCTTTTTTCTGTTAGAGGGATTTATGACTGAAACAAAAAAATACCTGCATTTTTCAATGTAACACGCAGCCTTTTGGCTTTAGTTTTTTTTCGCCCAGAGTGATTTTGGAAGATGATAAACCGCTTCATGATATCATCTTGAATAGTATTCGTTGCGCTAGTTACTTTTTTGCATGTATCAATAACCTCTTATATGTATGATCAAAATCCACTGCATCAGCTGTAAATTAATTGAAGACAGTTTTGCGTTTCCGGGAATTTTCACATGTTGCAAAACTGTCCTTAACCATATATTTCGTTTTTTTTCTCAGGAATTTACAAGTTTATTAAAATTTTAAAGTTTCAAAACTTTGAATTTTGATCAAGTCTTCAAAAAAAAAAATTTTTTAGTTAAATCTAAAGATTTACTACGTTTCTCATTTATTTGTTAATCATGCAAACACTAAGTCTGCTGTGAAAATTCCGGTATAAGAAGTTCTTCAAGCATTTCTTCACTACATTGTGTTTTGAGAAAGCAGGATAATTTCAGTCTCTATTGTCATTTTTATATAAACTGGGAGGTAAGGGGCGATGTCCTTCGTTTTTATTTTTTCCTGAATTCAATGCGCAGGTTTCCTTATAGGATTAAAGTTGCTGATTACTGAGCAGCAGAAAGATGGGTTATCAGAATTATCAAGAATATTATGTTTAAAGTAGCAAGGTTGGGTTGAAATGGAAACGAGATTTTCCATTTCAACCGAACTTCACTACTCTGAACAGAAAAGCTTGCATTTCCCATTTCATGTATCATGACGCACTCGAAATCATTACTAGCTATTACTGGAGGTAATTTTTTACACAGTTGGTATAGATTTTTCTCTCTACCTATGTTTTTTATAGTCTTTAAGTTGCCATGAGAAAAACTAGTATCTTCTTTTGAAATTTTAATAACTGCAACTCTTACAATAGTTTTTTCCGACTTTCTTGAGCATCCTTTTGTAGAGATAGTCCTCGGTGCAAACGACGCAAGTTGGAGTACTAGCAGTAAGTGAAAGACTTTTCAGTAATCTCTGCAGTTCTTACTGTTAAAGTTAGCTGATTTTAGAACGGAGTTACGTTGTTCGTGAGAGTGATGATGATCCTTCTTACGGATGTCCGTTCAAGTTCAGCTTATTTGTTTTTCACCATACAATTCATTATTTCCTTATCCTCTTTAAAGATTTACCTTCAATTTCACGCCTTTTTCTTGCTGTTTTCATCGATTCATCGTCAAAATTTAAGTAGAAAATTACCGTCAAGCTATTCCAGAACGAAGGTTTTGTTCTGCTCAAAAACTGGTTTGCTTGATTACGGATGGTTGTTACTGATAAATAGTTGGAAAGGATACTAAATAACGCAATACTCACCTTGTTCTTCAGTTTATGAGGGAAAATGTTGGTTTAAGTGTCATTTGCTGCAATCCTTTTCATTCTTATCGTTCTTATTCGCTTTATTATCGTTATTAGAGAAACTAGGTGTTGATGCGAAGTTATTAGAGTAACAGAGGTAGTTGTGGGCGTTTGAGATAAAATAAAACGAGGAGGGTGTTCGTCTAGTGGACCTCTTTCCTCATCTTGTTTTCTTTGCTGTCTTCATTGCCAGAAGTGTAACTCGCTCTGATAAAAGCTTTTCGTGCTACTCAAAATACACTAACTGATCTAGGAACTGGTTGAAATGGGTCTTCCTGCTGACTTCGTCACATTCAGTGCGTTTTAATGCCAACTTATGCTTCTTTTTACCAAGGCTTGTGTTTGTGTTCATGTGCTGCTAATTATCTGTTTCAGTGCCACTCATTTTTGCATTCCTTGCACCAAACTTTAAGATGTTTTGTTACTTTACTTTGCCGGCATGTCTGCAATCAGTAAGTTGTGTCATATCACAGCAATCTTTTTGAAAGCTTTGCAAAAGTTATCCTGATTACCTCCTGGTATAGATTTTTTTACACTATCACTTGGAAATTGAAACGTAAAGTTATCCTTTCTATCATTCAAATGTTGAACATTCCAAAGTTCATTTAAAAAAGCTTTCCAAAAACTATTTCTCTCTTTCTGGTGGACATTTTTCAAAAATGCTGATTTTGAGCTGATTTTCTAGCTCCCTATTTCATGGGCTTTGGTGGTGTTTGACAATTTGCGGTCGCAGGAAGTTTTGGAATGCATATTTAAATTCTTATGATGAAGATCAATCTCTTCGTACGATTACTGGCATAGGCATATATTATAGGAAAAAATCATACTATCTTTTACCACTTCTGATAATTCCGTTCCTTCTTAAGAATAATTAAGCAAATCCGATCACTCGGTATTGAATATATTCTAGATGACAAATCTCGAGATGATTGTAAACATGCCTTCTGTTTTGCAAGTCCATTTAGTTTATCTCCTGTTTCATTTGGCGAGAGTTTTGAAATATTCAGTTTAAAACTTGCATAGAAGTAAATCATTAAAAAAGAAATTCTTTGAGGAATTACATCGATTCAAGTCTCTGACTTGATGGCACAGAACAAGGTATATCGAATAATTCTGATATATTTCCTTCTGATATACAAAGAGTTATCCATTACAGCTTTATGAAATATACTTCTGCTGTACTTTTTCTTAAAGTAGGGTGCCGGGACGGGTGTAACTGCAAAAGAAGAAAATGTTGCTTGATTAATCGAATGAATATTTTGTCTTCTCCATGTGCAGTATTTACATTCCCCTTTATAGTACGAGTGCACAATGCAAACACCATTTCGATCCTGTAGTTTTTTACGATGCTTGCTCTTGTTCATAACTGATGATGTTGCTTGCTTTCTTTCTTTTCGCAATGTTAAGAAATGAACGATTTTTATTACAGAACTGCAGGAAAAGTGGAATTGAAAAGAGAAATAGAATTAAAATAGAGTTGAGATCAAATATAAGTATTATTAAATTAGTTGCTGTAACCATCGAAATTACTGTGAGTTGAGCAAATATGACATGCGTTGATGCCAAATATATGCATTCGATAAGCCACAATAGGAAAGCATAAGTATTGCTTTAAAAAACTAGGCTTTATATGTTTCATAAAAGGAATGAGGTTGTTAAATACAACCTATTACTAACTAATACGCAGTGAAGTAAACGTTTGCCACTTGGTAAGTGGCAAACGGTTAGAATTGTTTTATGATCGAGTGAACTTATATTCTTGTGCCTCTCTGCTCTCGCGGGTATGTTTTTGCGAAGTGTCATATCCCTTGCTACGGACTTTTTTTTTCGGAACAAATGACTTCTGATCGAGACGGTTTGCTTAAAAACGCATCCAGTGGTACGATATCCAGTGCTGGACCATCTGAGATCATTGTATCAGAATCATTAGACGATACGACTCCAAGTGAACTTAATGAATTTGGAGACTATGGAACTTTGAAAAGACTATTCAAAAAGAGTGCTGACATTCGAAGTAAATTTAAAGGTGTGTCCTGTTATACAGTTCACCAGTCAGGTCTCATATATATCTCCACTGTTTCTTCCCTGTCTTCTCATACTTCCTCACTTAATTTTGATTTTTTATGTTCTTGGAGATCTCATGTAAGGTATTGGTATTGATTGGATAGCACGTAATTGTTGGAAAATATTTTCATAATTCAAAACCGCATGTTATGAAATTTAAGAGTTCCTGGACAAGTATGTAGTTAAAATAACAAACTCACTGGTCTATTTTGCCAACAATGCGTTATTTTTTTGAAGGTCTTGAAAGACTATTGTTTCGTCCAACAAATAGTTTTCTCATTCGAAATTCAAAATATATGACAGATTTTTGGCTTCAGGAAGGTGCTGCCAACATGTTATACCATTCCGCTGACTTCGGATATGTTGTCCGGAGTTCTGCATTGAGTATTAGATTTATTTCCGCATATTAATGAATTAATAAAACGTTGTCTGAAGTATTTTCTACGGTATTGGTATTTTCTGCTTTGGCTTCAGCACTATGACATTGTGAATTGAATAAAGTAACTGAATTTTTCTTTTCTGCCTGCAAATATCCTTAGATACCTTTCTCTTTGTTCCTATACTCAAATTTTTTACTGTTAGTAAATGTGACCAATTTGATACTACCCGGTATCTTCTAAGTCCAGATGTTGGTGCAGCTATTTCATGGAGTCTCTTTTAAACGAAGGCTGCTGATGAAGGTCACTGAAAACTGATGAATTTTCTCCTTCACTATAAAAGACCTCAAACGTTATCGAATACGATGAGATACGAAACTTATCCGCGTTGTAGCAGAAGGAGAAAATTAAGTTTAAGATTAGACTTCAATATAGTGGGCCAATGCAATGTGTATTTCATTACCCAAATATATTTTTTAAAGGAAGCACATCTCTGGGTTATCATTCAAACTTTGGACAGCGGCATTCGCCATGTTGCTGAAGCTTATCTACAGTTTTATATCACTGCAGGAGATATTTTTATATGCAAAAAAAAAGAATTTTTTTTTTCTGAAGTAGTATATTATGAGATTCGACTTGACTTTTATTGTTGTATGTTCTTTAATGCAAGAAATTCATCAGACGCAATTCTTGCTGTACGAAGAGTGGCCGCCGGTAGCTTTCAGTAGATGAACCCTTATGGATTTATTACGATAAGTTGTCGCATCATTTTGCAAAGAAAATTTCCAGGAAATTGAGATTGACGTTTTCATATTTTATGGCATATTTCGGTCAGGAATTTTGCTTATCAAATTCATGTATTTTAATGAGGTTAAAATTTTCGAGTATTCGTAGAATTGAAATATACTCCACATATATAAGCGAGTGGTACTTTCTGGGTGCGGAAAGAAATTAAGCTAAATATGTTACTTTCTAGTGATTGGTTGAAAACCAACTTCATCTTTTTTTTTTTCAGAATCAGTTCCTGACGATGGGTTGCAAATTGCGAATTATGATGAGAATACAGTGGTGAATCAAGGCACATCAGAATGGCCTTTGCCACAGCTCACTTTTCATCATGTACATGGTTCCAATATACAAATTTTACGAGGAGGTCGAGTCGCGAGACGAAGGGAATCTTTCTGTAAAGGACTTGCCTTCAGCAGTCGGTAAAAAGTTTTTCAATTGTTCAACTAAGAATCATAGAGAATTCAAAAGTTTGAGCTATGAAGTCCTTTCGTGTATCGACTGCTTTTTGCTAAAGAGTGATATATTTGGCTCGCGAGAGGAGGGGAGTAGAAGGGCGAGAAGAGGAGTACTGTGGTGTGTTTTGCTTACGCGTAGCACAAAACGAATACTCAGGACCACTACGAAATAAGGCATTGATTCTTAATTAAGTAAATTAAGTCTTGAAATTCTCATACCTAGTTAGAGAATTTGTAGACAAATTATGTTCAAAATGTTGCGAACAGTTCAATAGTAATTGATTTCATTAGAATTGCTAGAGAGGCGAAATATTTTCGAAGGGATCTCAGTATATAGATAAGGTGCAGGTGCGAAATGCTGGAATGATTGTTATTAAACGATCATTTTTTGCGGATCCCTTTATTTCGTTTCTGCCACTTTGTTAAATGGATTCGGTGTTCAAATTTTAAATGAATGGATCCTGCTTCATTTGTGAAGACACTGCATTTTTGTTTTAAGGATGTCTTTTGTCCTCGTACGTTTAAATAGGCCGTCTTTGTTGTTGCTGGTGTACTGTCTAAGCGTTTCATTTTCAGTAGAGCATTAATTTATTCATATAAATTTAGATTTCACGAGCATTTTGTTCTCTTTACGATTTAAAAAAATATATCGTGGCGGTGTTAGAGTAAAGAGTAAAGCGAGGAAAAAAAAGCGAATCTTATTTATATAGAGTAAAGCGAGAAAAGAGTAAAGCGAAGCTTATTTGTCAAATGAAAGTAGCATCTTTTTTGAGATTTGCAAGCTTTCTCATCCTTTAAACATTTCATGTGAAATTTCATGTACAAATAGGTGTTGAAGGTTTCTTTTTTCATTTGAGTATAAATGTCTCAGCCAATTTTTCATTCAGGATCAATAATAATCGAATCAAGATTTTACAGGCCGATACAGATAGATGAGAATGTTTGCATTCGATTTGCTGAAGTGGTTTCAAATTGGTCTGGTGTTTTACGCTTCGGTGTTACAAATGTTGATCCAGAAACTTTTCGTGGCATCGAGCTACCAAAGTGATTTTTTTGAAAATTTCCATGGTTTTTTCGTGGTTTTATTTGGCAGTTTATAATTCCATTTTCCAATGTTTGTTGTTGCTTATAGTATATAATATTCAATTTTTTAGATTTGCATGTCCAGATTTAACGAGTAAAGAAGGATATTGGGCAAAAGCGTTACCCGAGCGCTACTCTGTCGCTGGTTCAATTTTGCATTTTTATGTAAATGCTGAGGGCGAACTTTATTACGGAATAAATGGTGTTTTGAAAGGACAGTTTCTGAATGGAATCAATGTGTTTTCGCCCTTATGGGTTATTGTAGATATATATGGGAATAGTTCCTCACTTGAATTCATTGGTAAATACTTTTTTCGAGAGTGATTGCTGTACATATACTTTTTTCGAAAGTGATTACTGTACAAAATCTTTTATAAACCGTTGTTCCGTAACGGGTCATTTGCATAATGAACTTGGCCATGATTCAGTTGGCTTAGCGAATTGATCTTTCATATTTTTTTGATCAGTTGGCCGTTGCGTTCCTGTTTGAAAATTAAGCAGTAAATTTACTAGATTTCTCATGATTCTGAATTTTCTTAGTGTATATATTCTGGTTTATTATGAGCGTTGCATAATGTATATTGGATTGTTCGTTGATTTTTTTGCGGTATAGCGTGAATCTCGTTTCGATAAACTTCGCTATTATTGAGAATATAATACAATTAGTTCCGTATATATCGTTGCTTATCCTGTCTATATCCAATTACTTTACAGACCCGAATGAAGTCAGGTTTCGGTCAGCACGGTCAGTGGTGAGTAGGAATCGTGCAAGCAGTCGTCCTCTTTCAGCAACAGTAGTCTCACAAGCACAAACTGCAACGACGAGCACTACGGCGCACCACCGACACCCTAGAAACAGTTTAAGTTCGCGGCCAGATTTGCCTCTTTCAAAATATCATACAGGCAAGATCTGTGTATCATTCCAGATAATTTGTAAACACTCCACATTTCGTTTTATTAGTATTGAAATGAATTTTTCAGGTATACAATTTAGACCGTTGACTTTTCATACTGTCCGTGGAAAGCATGTTGCTTTGACTCACGCTTATACTGTTGCCGAAAGACATGCTGGTGAATATGCCTGTGGTTATGTTTTCACATCCAGACCTCTTGCATTAAACGAAAAAATCGTGATTCAGGTTGCGTTTAAAATGGAAAACTTATTTGAAATTTCCATCTTAATTAAACAGTACCTTTTCGAGGCGCTTGTGAAAAAAAAAAAATCCTGGCTTGAGCGAAGTTTTATGCACTGTTAAAATTCTTTTTCACAGTCACATTTTGTTTTCAGATACTGGATATAGAGTCAGCTTATACTGGTAGTATGGCGTTTGGATTGACTTGCTGCGACCCGGTTAATTTACAAGGTTCTACACTCCCCGTGGATAGTGATGATCTTTTAGAAAGGCCGGAATACTGGGTTGGCATCAAAGATGTTGCTGCACAACCTAAAATTAGTGATGAACTGTCATTTTGGATTACTGAAAAAGGTGTGTTTATCCTTTTTTCAAGAATGAAATTTTTTTTTTCTAGAATGTTTTGCAATATTCTCATTTCATTATGGTATTTTTGAGGCGAGGTTTATTTTGCGAAGAACAACCTCACACCTCGCGTCATCATTCATGTGGATACATCTGTGAGGCTGTGGGCATATTTCGATGTTTACGGCACGACTCAGAAAATACGTGTGCTAGGTAATTTTGGATCTGAAAAGATACTGGGAAGCGTCAGACGATGTTCATTGTTAACATTCAGTTGAATTTGATAGAAGTAATATATTAATATGATTGGAAAGTTGTGATTTCAACTAACATGTTACCAGACATGTTTATGAATGCTTGGTCATGAAGAGTGCAGAGACTATCCGCTTTATTGATGAAGTTCATGTACAAGGTTTCAGAACAGTTTTAGCATCAAGTATAAAGTTTTTGTTTCTGTATAGGAAGTGTTAAAGTAACCGCAGCGTCTCAAATGGCAACGCAGCGTTTGCCGCCAATGCCAGCAGTCACAAGAACCTCACGCAGTTTGCTTGACTTATCCCCTGAAATACGAACAGATGCGGGAGGATCAAGCAGTGAATTGTAAGCTTTATCAAATTTGTAGATTATTTCTTGTTAGTTATACAGTATTTCGAATCAATCAAAAGAGCACTTGTTGCCTTGCCGTAAAAGCTTATGCATTGCTTTTGTGTGATAGCTCTTTTTAACCATGTTTCTCAGATCTGGTTTTCCAACGACGAGCACGCTTCTCGCACATACTAATCGTGAGGACTGTTCTCCTCTTTTATCCAGACGAACGCAATCAGAAACTGGTGACAGTTTGAGCGGAATGTTTTTACGTCTGCCATGTACTTCACGTAACTTTTTTGATCATTGTTCTTCATCAAACAAAAAAAAAAGCCAAATATTTTGAGTAAAATATAAGTAAAGAAGGTGGATAACTTGATATGAATGTAAATTTATCCCTATTCAGAAACAGAAAGGAGAGTACCTGCTTCAACGTCCACTGTAGCTAGGCCCTCGAGACCGGTATTTATGAGTGGGGAACATTTCATTGACTTGTTGGAAAATTCAAATAACATCCATGAACTGCATGGTAACGAATCTAATATGTCTCATCGATCACAATTTCCACCACCTCCAGTTCCAGCCAGGTACAAATTTGATTCAGATCTAGAATTATGCGTGTGTTTGCTAGTTTGAAAGTATGTGAAAGTTAGGAGTTAAAATTTTATGCGTATATTGAAGGACATCTCCTGTACGGTTTCTGCCTGGAAAACCACCTTTACATCCTTCACCGCGTCCGCTTTTACCTGCACAAACGGCAAGTCATCAACAGCGGTCCGGTGATGATGAAGGGGAAATTGGCGATGAATGTAGAATCTGTATGAACTCTAAAGTAAGTTTTCTCTTCTACCGAATCGCTAACGTTAATCGTCAAAACATATATCGAAGAAAACAGTAGCTTTACTGTTGCGGTGAGTGCAAGGAGTGGTTCGGTATTTAGGTTGGGTAGTTACCTATGATTTATATCTTGTGAAGGCATGCTTAAAAATTATTCTCAACGGCGACAGGCTGAGATCATTCATAATTTATTCGCTTACAGGTAAATTGTGTAATTTACACATGTGGGCATATGTCGATGTGTTTTGAATGTGCAACAGAAACATGGCACTTAAATGGGGAGTGCCCAATATGTCGCAAGAAGATCGAGGATGTCATCAAAATTTACAAGTCATAACGCCGTCTCTATCGTATGACTATCCTTCTAAGTTTTTGCTTGATGTTGCATTTTCTATTTCCGTTACCCATAAATCACTCGCTTACTGGATCTTTCTAAAAGTTCTATGTCTTTTATCAGTTTTTTTTGATTTTTAAAAACTGGTCGTTTTCTTGCGCAAAATCTTCGGTATCCATCGAAGCTTCACAGGCTGGACATTAGGGACGGTTCCTTTTCCCATACTTATGTCCTTCGCTTTTTTCTACTTCATTTCTTACATTAAATTCATTTGTTGATTTTGGTTGTGCGGTAATTCTTCGTAGTTAATAGGTTTCACTTGGTGATAAGAACAGTCAGCTATTCTCAAGTTAATAGATTCATTTTTACAAAAAACATATGCTGGACTGTTTCAGATTTTGATCACTTTTTATGAAAGCGATTATTATTATTGTTATCATCCTTTATTATCATCAATTGATTCAGTAATCTATGGGGAATATGTAAGCGAAATGTAATTTTTTAATTTGTTTCCTGATTAATACTGGCATTTTAGATTTCATCGTACAAGTCTTCGTGGATTGTTGCAGATTATGGAAGAGTACAGAGAGTTACCTTTATTATTCAACCATATTTTGGGTGGCTCTTGATCAGATGTTTAAGTTATGGGATATATTGTTCATTTTTTCTTTTATGGAATTTCTCGAACTGCATAACATAATATTGCAATCAAATTCCGGTATGTTTTAATACTTTACTATTGTGTATTCATTTTTTTCGCTTCGCATTCTTTCAGTTTTTTTTACTATGTAGGTTGTTAATGCGATTAAATTTTCTCCTTTATTTATCCATAGAATATATACGCGTTGCTTGTTGTAAAGACATAGTTCTCCTTCACTCGCACTATGATTAATTCGCGCAGTTCTTAGCTGTTTTTTGTCATTAACTGGGATTTATGGTTTTTTAATGTTATTGGGATGCTCTGAGGCTTAATAATGCTTCATTGATATGTTGAGACATAGTAGTATGTTGTTCAGTTTTGAAGTTCACAAGTAGGAATAATTTGTGGATATAATGGATGCACCTGTGCCTTCTTCATTCACCTGATTTCGGTTTCTGTGTTATCATTTACTGCGCTGATGAATGTTTGTGAAAGCTCGACTTGAGGTCTAACTTTTGCGTATTTCTTGAGTTTTTTAAATTGTTCTGGACGATGCTCTCTTGCTTTTTTTGGATCTTCAATTGAGAGTCTCTATTTATATTGGACGGCTTTCTACTGGGTTGACAGTTCGCTTTCATTTGAGTGTCTATTCTATGGTGCTAAATTTTTTAATTTGATTTTGACTCTGTAAGTTTTCACATATGTGTGCTGCTGCATGTACTTTTGTGGTCCGTTTTATGCAGTGGATTTTGCAGCAGCACAGCATTGTTGGTTCTGCTGTGTCGTAAATATTACCATCATTTTCCCATATTTATTGTTACTATTACAAAAAGATCACATTTGGATGATTTATGTTTTGTATAAACGTGGGGTGTCTTCACTTCATGCTTATCTATTTTGAGGTATCGTTGATAAAACACATTATTACTGTCATTATTACCGTCCTTTGTCGTATAGAACGCATCACCTCAGCTAGATAAAAAAGCCATTCAAGATGCACTGTTATTATTATTGCGACATAAGTGATAAGTGAATATTCCTCAGTTGCATGAAAACCATCACACCTGTTTGAATCAAAATTTGTCTTCATATTAAAACGGGCTATTTCTGTTTTATGTAATATGCTAAGGTTTGGTGTTATAGTAGTGCGACAAAGTTAATTGCAATTTTCGAGTTTTTGAAGTCTTATTTAAGTTATACACTGGTCAGAAACTGTATTTTAATTTGGCGCTGCAACAATATACACCATAGTTGGCGTCTGACTCATATGCGTTTTGGATTACAAAGTGTAACGAAGGCGACAGGAAGGACTTCTATGCAGTTTTGAGTTCGCAATGTGCTATTGTTACTAAAAGGTCTGACAAGACCAATAGGAAATTCGCGAAAAGTGTTGGTTACCAAAGTAGAGCTGAGAAAAAGTTGCAAAGTTTAATGTGTCAAGCGAGCGATAGAACCAAAGATTTTCTGCACTTCCTAGCTAGGCCTTAGTTTTTCGATCCTATAAATACTTTCTGCAGATTGATGTAGTCCTTCCAATTTTTGCATATTCCCAATTTTGAGTACGGATAGTTTTTAGAAGTTGTTGACATCTTGGCCTAGTTTCATGCTCTCTCTCTACGTCTTTTTCTACCGAATATTTATAGAAAACGAAGTTACGCACTCTTTGAAAAGCTGAGATTTGGAGTGCATTAGTCCATTCTCGCACTTCGACATTGGTTGGCTATATTATTATAATTCGTCACTGTTCAATTCAGTGATAACGAGTTTGGTATTTTTGTCGGAGCATAGAATGCCTAGTTTTGAAGAGTTAGTTTTGAAGCCCAATACCATAGATAAGACAAAGTTAAGAAGGTTGCTGATATATATCACTCCAAATGCTAGGCTATTTGGGAATTTTCAGAGACTGAAATAGGTTGCATGTAGCAGCTGTTATTAATTAAGACAAAGGGTTGCTTTTTGACTACTCCGTATTAAATAAGAAGGAGGGCACAAATTCATTATTCATATAACCAGTTCTTTCTCTATTTTTTGAAAGTATTGCTCTGCTGTTAATTAGTCCTGATTTCAAATTGATGAAGTTTGTGCTGTTTATTGTCATTTCATTTTTTGATTTTCTTTCAAACAAAACATAATTGGTATGATTTGATAAAAAGTGAGGCTACAATAACGCCAAATGAATTTATCAGTGAGAAAAACGTCACAGGTAATTTCGAAAAAACATTTGTAAGAACCATTTTACGGAAATAAAAACAACAGATAGCATACGAGATTATAGCAAACATTGCTCTTTCACTTCAAAATTTACCATCTTATTATTTGTACTATCATATCTCGGACTTTTCATATAACTATCTAGTATGAGTGGAGTATGGGAAACAGTGAAGATTAACTATTTGGCGTCCGCTTAGAATATATTAGACGAAAAACCAAGCAAGTTCCTTGTCAAAACCACTAAATGGCTTGATTTCTTCTGGCTCGAGTTGTTCACTCCAAAATGCCAAAATGTGAAATGCACAGCAATCTTGCCAGGTTTAGGACCAACAGAATAAGCGTTCGCTCACACTCGCAAAAAAGGCCTATTCCTGCTAGAGAAAAATGAAAAAAAAATCTACAGATCTCTAGTCCGCTTCATATGTTCAGATTGAGAACATATGAAGCGGACTAGGAAGCATGAAGCCAGCCATGGAATCAACTTTAAAAAAATCTTTGAAATCAGCATAACTGGGGTAATTTTCTTCATAGTTTCACACTTTCGTTCACTTGAATTCAAGTCTGACATGTCCTTTCTGTAAATGAAAATTTGGATGTACAGGAACCGTTGGCAACGATATATACGATACTGCGAAAAACTTGAGTCAGAGACTTGAGTCAACTTAACCTCTGTTCTATAAGCCCAGTTGTAATCATTGACATCGCTGTATTTTTGCATCCAAAATGTTAAAGGCTATTAGGCAATATCTTGCTCTAACATAACTAAACAACTTGACATTTTTACTATTGTTTTCGTATACTTGATCAACTCAATGCAGAAGTCTCATTCTACTGATTTATCGATTCTGTATGTGATTAAAGCTAACAGAGAAAGAATTAATTGTTAGTAATGCAAATTACCGGAGTTAAGCGGTCACTAGGCAGATTATCAAGCAAAGGTAGATTTGCGAAAAATATTAGGTATAGCTAGATTTTTAACAGTAATTTATTGCTTTACTTATTCCAAACCAATTGTATTTCGCTTTGCAAGCCTTCACTGAACGAAAATTTACTGCTTATAATATTCCAAAGGTTTACCTTCTTCCCTTAAGCTTTTTCAATAACCAAATAACTGTTGTTGAAAATCAGCTATTGTTTGTGAGCAACGTGGCAGGTGAGCAGGCTTTTGCAATATCCGACCCATCAATGATCCTACCAACTTTCGTTTGATACTGCCTTTAACATTCTTTTTTCTTGCGTTACATTCAAAAATGCAATCAAAAAAAGAAGAAAGTAATTTACAAAGTAGCGGATAGGTTGTGATTTTTTTTTGTTGAGCCATACGAAATACGTTTTCATGACGTCATCGTTTTTCCACACATAGAGTCAACTTGTAGATACTAGTAATGGTGTGAAGATACGGTAAAAGTAACAGTATGAAGAGCAACAACTGCGCAACGATCATATGGTAAAGCCCGATCCCTTATCTAGCTCTGTCGAGAAAATAAACCAATCAAATGTTGGTAAGAGGGAAGTGATGATATAAGTGGTATTATTTCGTAGAGCAGTAAAGTCATGCTTCAGTATAAGATTTGTGGATTGCCGCCATTTATAGTCTACAAGCAACAAGATGTCATTCTCTAAACTGATATTACACAACGACAAAGAAACATTTAATATTGCGATGTCTGTATTGCGATTCTTCCTACTTTGGCTTATACTCATATTATAGCAGTATCAAGTTTGTCCAAGCTTTTATAAATCCACATTACTAAAAGTTCAGCCAACTGAAATTTAAAAGACCTCTTGGTAAATGTATGAGGACAACCCAGTTTTTTGATTTAAAAATGCATCCTCACTACTCACTTCTCCGAAAATACCGAGGAAGATAAAACGATATTTTTAGAGAGGCGTTGTATCACTTAAATTTGACTTATGGATTTGGAAAGACAGGAAAGAGAAGGAGGATAAAATTGGATTTAAGGAATTGCTATTGTTACTTCATGAAATTATAAAATTAATAGGAATTAAGTCAAAGTTCCCATGTGTAAGTTTATTACTATTCTCTCACGTATCTTACTTGTCTGGTTACATTGCAGAACTGGCTTAAACTTTCTCTTTTCAGCAATGATCAGGAAGGGGAATACTCTGAATCGTTCGCGCTTTGGATTATGTCGTACATCGACAAGAGCTAATCTTTATGGATTCAACTTATCTAATGTAAATAATTCAGAAGGCGATAATGATGATAGCGCACTCTTGTTGAACGTTCGCTTTATTCCAAACACTGAAGATATGTACCGGGAGTTTTGCAAGTGCAGCACTATTATTTGTGTCATTTCTATATGTATACTAATTGTACGATATGCTCTTTGTTGCATTCCTGTCTTCAACTATTGTCTGGACCTAAATTATCAGAAATTGTCTGGCGAATCTATAAAAGGATCAAGAAACAATAAAAGAGTGCAGAGAACAACAAAGAGCATTACAGAATAGTGAAGGAGACGAATTAAACAACCTTTCATTTAGGATACTGATGCATATCCGGGTTATGTTCCTATACCTCTTGTATCCTTCCAGTTTTAAGAATGGGGACAACCATTCATAATCCTGAGAAAACGCATACAGAGTTTATTTTAGTGTTTCCAAGCTAAATTCGTCAAACGATGAAGGTTTTCGTTCTTCCATTAGTCAAGGAACTTCAACTAATGTGAGTTTATTTTTTTAAACTTTCTCTTAAAATTTTCTCGCTTGGAATTTCAAAATTCTTCAATCACTGGTGCCGATCGCTACGAAGTAAGAAAGAATATAGTTTGTGCTGTTGAACATTTATTTTTATGGGCTGTGGTATTTCTTCTCAGAGGCGCAAGTGTTGCAAAAGTCAGTTCCCATGGCAAGAGATATCTTGAAAGAACATTGACAATAGATTTAGAGTTGTCACCACCATCCGGATATTAAAGACAGTGTACAAATAAAGGATAGTGAAGGCATGCAAGGATTACCTGCTATAATTCAGTCGAATTCTTTCAATTTAACTCATTTCATATCGATGATGTTCGTTAATTATTTAAAAAATATGCTTGTGGCATAGCATGAAATTTTATGAAAAAGAGAATTATGTATGGTGCATGTGGTGAACTTAAACTTACTAATGTAATATCCACAGAAGATGAAATACATAAACGTGATCAAACAGAAACTCGTAATCTGGAGATTTCAGAATCATTTGTCCGCGATACGTGCAGCAATTACTGGAGATGCACTCCAATTGCTATATCTGATCAACATTTTGAAAGTGTCTGTGAATACAGCTAATTCACAGGGCATAACTTTACTTCACTGGGCTACTGCAAATGATCATATTGCTGTTGTTCAGTTGTTGTTGAGGTATACCTATCTATTGACGTTTAGTTCCTTATATCTCAGGACCAAATTTAAAGGTTAATTTATATCTGTTTAAGACGGCTGAAGTCCTTGAATCATCACCCGATTTCATCACTCAGTAGTAATTTTTTTAAGCCTTGGCGCTGATTTCCGACTTACTACGGTAAAGAGTCGTTCTGTACTCCATACTGCTGCTTGCAATGATGCTACAAGTTGCTTAAAACTGTTTTTGAAACTTTCTTTTGAACAAGAAAAGACGGTATGTAGATTTTCAGTACAAATTTATTCTTTTATTTTTTCCGTGTCTTTAACTGATATTATAACTTGAGGCTTCCGATTTCTCAACATGTGTTATTTAAACGTCTTGTTTTAGGACGGCATGAAAAGAAATAGTTGTGGAACATTGAACAAATTTATATTGCAACGTGACTTTAACGGCGATAATTTACTGCATTTGGCATGCAGGTTACGCAAAAAACGTTGTTTAAAAGTTGGTAGCGCGTATTTTGTTTGTAAATTCTTCATCAAAGGTGTCTCATATCAAACTCGGCTGTTTATCTTCCACGTTGGAAAATAAGTCCTTTTTCGAATTTCTGCGATTCGCAAAATTTTATCCTATGTGCAAATACCAGTCATATGCCCGTTATAATTACCCGATCACTGTATGTCATAACTTCGAGAATCGAACCATACACTGGCACATTTTTGTCGGTCTTTTACTCCTTTGATGAATGTCAAATTATGACTATTCATAATACTTAGATATCGAAAATGTACAAAAATCGATTTTGCGTAGAATGGCTTCAACACATCGATTTCATTTTTAGCGGTTACTCGGTAAGGATTTACGTTGCAGATTATATTAAGCTTCATCATTAAATATTTTGGATGGATAGTGGTGGAAGAGATGTTACAGCAATGCAATCAAGACAATCAGACACCAGTACATGTAGCGTGTCTTTGGAATAGTGTGGAAGCTGCAGATTTGTTACTGACTGATAATCTCAATAAAATCGTTAACAAAATTTGTAATTTGACGAAGAGAACTAATATTGCAATTGCTCTTAGAGAAACATCGAGACGAGCACTATTCTGGAAAATTGGGCGGTTAGAAACTAGAAATGTACTTTTGTAAAATATCTTTATTGTATCGTAATATACCATATTTACTGTTACCATGCAACTGTGTAATGTTAGTAAAGTTGGCGACATTGTTTGTTTCATTTTATTTATTGTTTATTTAGAGGCACAGTGCTTCACGAAATGGCGACAGCGAAATGCAGTTTTGCCTGTTTCACTGAAAATTCTCCGTCATTATTGGAATATGACAGTAAGTTGGAAGCAGCAGAGTTAAAAACGTACTTACTTGGT
>NW_018108208.1:134017-140264 GCF_000183805.2 Loa loa
AGATTTGTTACTGACTGATAATCTCAATAAAATCGTTAACAAAATTTGTAATTTGACGAAGAGAACTAATATTGCAATTGCTCTTAGAGAAACATCGAGACGAGCACTATTCTGGAAAATTGGGCGGTTAGAAACTAGAAATGTACTTTTGTAAAATATCTTTATTGTATCGTAATATACCATATTTACTGTTACCATGCAACTGTGTAATGTTAGTAAAGTTGGCGACATTGTTTGTTTCATTTTATTTATTGTTTATTTAGAGGCACAGTGCTTCACGAAATGGCGACAGCGAAATGCAGTTTTGCCTGTTTCACTGAAAATTCTCCGTCATTATTGGAATATGACAGTAAGTTGGAAGCAGCAGAGTTAAAAACGTACTTACTTGGTGAATGGACAATGATTGAAACTTTCGAAAAAAAATGCCCTGAATGTGACAAAGGTTTGGTTTCTTCTCACTTCATAGCACCAGTTCTTCTATTAATATTTTGCACAGAAGTTCTTAGCTCCTCAAATGCAGTGTACCGGAAGGAATTCCTCATGCTTGGTAGGCGAGGTTCTAACTAGTGTTTATTTTGAATGGATCTTTTACAATAATTCATTGGTCTGAAAATCATTTAGCAATTGATTTAGCACAGTTGGAAGTAGTGAGGGTGATTCTGAGGTGTTGTCCTAGGCTGATCCTATTGCGAGATGTGTTAGGACAAACCGCGCTGATGAGTTCAGTAATCAGTGACGCAGTTTCACTAACTAAGGCTCTTTTGGTTTATAAAGATGGCAAGGAGGTATGTACATATGTCAATTCGTCGTTTACTCCCAAATAAGTTCGCCATGTTTGAATTGACATCATCTTTATCCTTTCATGTTATTATAATATAACGATACTACAACGAACTTATAAAGTGCTTCACAAATTATGGAAATTACGGCAGAACCATGCTTGCCCATCTTTATTTACAGCACAATCATAGACAGAGACAGAGTATTGATGTGGTGATTTTTTTAAGCAGTGGTTAAATAAGCAGTTGAAATCCGTGGATCCGGATTTCCGCACGGCATTGCATCATGCAGCGGCTGAAGGTAAAATACGCCAGGCGGCACTACTTTTGGAATTTGGTGCGTCGGTAAGAGGACAAGACAGTTACGGTGCAACGCCGATGCATTATGCTGCTATCCGTGGATTCTGTTCTACACTTAGACTGTTGTACAAGGCCAATAAATATACTGATGTATTTATATCCATCGTAAATACAAAGCTCACATCTCAAGAATTCTTTTTTTTTACTCTGGAGAATCTCAACTTTCGCACCACATTTGCAGTAATTAGAAGTGAATCATTTTTGAAAATTTCTTAGGAAGTCCGTACAAATAACGGTCACAGCGCATTTATGTGGGCAGCAATGAATGGTATAGATATCTCGATACGCACCATGATCAACGCAAATCCAGTAGTAAATCCGGATGACTGTGACAGTCAGGGTTGCACTGCACTTCATTTAGCTGCTGCAGGCGATCATGTTGAGGTCATAAATACACTGCTCCTGTTCAAATGGAATGCTGAGGTGTGTTCATTTTAGAGCTAATAAAAATTGTGAGAATTGAAGAAGATAACAGAATATTCTTCCATTATTTTCTATCTAACATTCGTTTCAGAGGCTATTACTTCAATACTCTCAGCCAATTACAGAGAAGGTACTAATGTAATTAAGCTCCAAGTGAGACTTTTAGAAGCGAAATAAGCTTGGCGAGACTCCTCTTCTAGTGGCAGCAAAAAATGGTAGTGCAAAAGCTGTACGACGTTTTCTGCATGTTGGTGTTGATCATTCCAGTCAAGACAAAGTAAATTTTTGAGCGTTCAAAAGGAAGTGGGAGTGTTACATCAGGTATACAATCACTAAGATATAATAGAAATTTTTGATTTAGTTCAAAAACACAGCCCTTCATGTGGCGGCAGATTCGGATGGCAAGAAGGAAACCCTTCGTCAGCTCTTGTATTATTTAAAGGATTCATCTTTGTTAAATATGCGGAACGATATGGGGCAAACACCACTGCACTGTGCTACTGAATATAACGCCGTGCAATGCGTACGATATTTGTTAAAAGTACTTTTTTTTAATTTATTTGCAACTTGTTTCAGAATTCATTATTTCTCTACTCATTTGTCTCTTTTTTCTTTTTTTTTTTGAAAATTAAATTTGCTGGTGGCCTTCAATTTGAAGTGCGGGGCAGATCCTCTCATAAGGGATTATCGTGGATGGGATCCTCTAATGGTTGCAATACAACAAGGCTGCTGGTCTACAATCATTTTAATGCTCAAGTCAGCCGTTTTTCTTTCATTATGCTTTTATTCTTAGTCGTAGCTGTTATGGATACGTTCAGCAGAAAATGAAAAAACTTTTGAACATAATCACATCTACTATGAAAAGGTCGACATCATTTAAAAAGCGGGAGTTTTGTATTTTAGGAATTCATCAAATATCAATTGCTATTCAATCGCTGACAACCAAACAACATTATCATTAGCTTTAGAAAAGAAAAACTACATTCTTGCCTCATTTCTAGAAAAGAACGGTGCATTGTTAGCTAATGAAATACAAGATACGGCTGCACGAATGTACGGCTTGTTACTTTCATCGAATTTTCTTTACGGAGACTTCTAACCTTTGTTTAATTAAGTCCATCAAAATCGTCACCTGTCATAAAAGGAAAGCGACGTGACTTGATTCCGTCTTATTTGAACTCCAGTAAATCTCAGTGTACATCCCGAGATAATGGGAAAATTAAACAGTGACTAATACTTAGTGGAGTATTAACTTGAAGTTTTATAAATTGGGACTTCCTGGAACGTTAATGCAAAAGTTACGTCAAATCCTTGCATATGAAATTCCCAACCATGAGAAAAATGTTCTCAGAATTCAATGCTGGTACCGCGCTCGGAGCGTTTCTCGACGTCACTGACATATAATACAAACACCTCAACTTGGAAGAACCGGCTTCTTTCCATCATCACAGCGGTCGTCGCCAAATAGCTGTGGATATCTGCTTTCGTGACATTTCTATATCAATATGTATTATGTTTTTTGTCACATTTTCGCTCTGCCGCTTACAAGCCACTGCATCGTTAGTCCCTTTCATTCTTCTGAAGAGTTTTAACTTCTGAACGCTTCTCATAATTTGCAGCTGACTATGACTTTTTCACTCTTCAGTTCTTGCACGACCGCCAACTATCACAAAACATTTATGATTTAATTACCGCAGCGATAAATTACGTATAGTATGTGGGACAGTGAATGTAGAGCGGTATTGCAACGTAAAAAATGAATACATCTCGGCCGTATTTGTATGCAGTGCCGCACATAAATGAAAATGTTTTGCTTTATGGTTTTTTCTTTTTAAAAAAAAACTATTTTAATTACTACACATTCACTTCGCAAAAAACAAGAAATAAAGAACTACAAATGTTTGAATAAAATTAGTAGTACATTCTCGGAATCATTACTCAACTTTTATCATGTAAATGACAGCAGTAACGCAAGGTAGATGAATGCAGCGATTGCTACAACAGAGTTTCCAACAGCTTACGAACTTGTTTCATCGTGTCTTCTGGGTCTTTGACGGTGTATCCAATGGTTCTAGAATCAATAAACAAGTCGTAGTCGTTACCTCCCTAAACATGGAAAATATATGCAAACAAATACAGAATTAATTTATCGTATTAGCTGTACACGCATAGGATAAAGGATTCTGTCTCTTATCAACTCACAAATGAAATGATGACGAACCGGTGCAGTCTTATCGCCAAAAAAGTGAATGGTATGGAAATCGTTCAGAAACTGCAAACAATATGTCTTATCCCAACCATAAGGAAACACATCAACACTGATCTGGCCACCTACAAGATAAATATTAAAGAGTGGAATGAAAATAAGAAAGAAAGTGAGCATTTACCTATACGGATATTGAGATCCCACCCTTCCGTGAAATCCTGAAGTTTCTTGACAAATTTCTGACGGATACTATGTTCTTTATCATAAGCCACAAATTGCAGTCGCTCTTCTTGAGTACAACTTCGACCTATTGGTGAGAGATTCAGCATTCCCTAAATTCGAGCTTTCATATAATCAGAACTCACTAAGTCTAATGGTGTGAAGAATTAAAACGCATACAAAAATTTACTTTCATGTGTCAAATCCCTTCAAAACAGATTACGCATTGATGGAATCCTAAAGTCTGTGTTATCATTTTCGCCTTTACTAATGTAGATGGTAAAGCCAGTTTTCTTCAATCCAAAACTTTTTTCTTTTTTACTACAATGCGCATGATCTAAGACAGTGCGTTACTTGTGATTCCAATTTCCTTGATTCTGTATCTCCTGTAGTGAATCCTCCTTTCTTCCCCTTTCTATTCACTTGCTAGGAATCAAAAATACTAGTTATTAAAATCTCTTCAACGGATCGAGTAAATTAAATAAGTACGCGAAACTTACATTTCGGAATTCAATGAAATTTCCACGTTTAACAGGCAAATCGATCGCTGAAAATTCTCGTAACGTAAAATTGATGAGTTCCTTCAGTTGCCTTTCACCAAGGTGATGCTTTATTGACTGCAAACATTACAATTCCAGTTTGCAAAAGAAAAAATGATCAGCAGCCAAATCTCAATTAAGTAATATGTGTTAGTAAAAGCGACCAATGGAATCATCTCTTAAGATATGATGAAATGTAATCAATTCCTAAAAAATGAATTATGCGAAGCAAACAGATTAAGCTGTCTCTGATGTAAAAATATGGAGAAAAAAAAACCTGCACAGGAAATGTTGCCTCTTTACTGACACTCACAAGTCCATTTTCACTGAATATGTAATCAAAACAACTCAGAACTGTAAAAAATTTCACGAAGCCAAATGATGCAGAAATTCATCAACAATGAAAACAACCATGTAAACCAAAGAGAATGGTGAATGAACGTAAAAATTATACTAAGCAAGCTTAATCGAAAGGAACTGTACGAAAACAAAATTCTGTGTGAAATCAACGTATGCTGTAACAATCTCAGCGGATGCCGAACTTCTTTCTTTTACTTGTACACATCAAAGATTTTACCATCCTTTAAGCTTTCTCCCAACTGTTCGACTACTTTTGGCAGATCAGAACCGCTCACTACCGCTAAAGGTATAGCTTTGTGCACTTCCATCATGAAATCACTCATCGCTCGATCCATTTTCTAAAGAACGACACACAGAAACAATGAAAAACTAACCAACCGACCAAGAAATATGTGAAAGATGCAAAGTCAGGTTACCAAGTTTCGGTATGGATGAAAAAATCTGGGATGAAATCTGCAAATCCATAGCAATGTCATAATGATCATACCTGACGTGGGAATGTCAAAGTGCCATCAACATCAAAAAGAAGGATCGTGTCCCCTTTCGGCTTATTCATCCTGAAAACGCTACGTGAACCGAAACACGCTTTCACTGCAGTACATTTTCAAAAGGAAACAAATAAATATGTTCAGAGAACGTCATGTTTGCAGTTTGTAGCAGTGCTTGCATCTACTTTTTAAGTGTCATAAACATGGAAATACTTAAGTTCGAGTGCAACGTCCCATAAAATTTCTGCATCTAAGATAATAGACGGTTAACACAATTTATTCTTCAGAGAAGGGTTATTAAATTTAAAATGAATGTGGGAGAAAACGAACCGTTCTATATGTACAGAGTGAAAAAATTGTGCTAAAAGGAATGAAGGAATTAATCAGGTGTATAACAAACGACTGTTAGTCAACAGAGAGCTAACTGCACCAGACTATTATCAGTCTAATACAATTCAGCCCATAAAAGAGATCAGAATATTTAAAAGTATTTGCAAAAACTGTTGACAGAGGTACAGATTTAATATTTATTTCACAGCAGAATGAACTGATCTGCAGCCATACCAAGGCAATCAAATGAAAGGAGACAAACGAATAGTACAATAGTTTAAACGTAATCAATTCCAGTACACCAGATAACTACATGCCCGCAAACATTAACAGGAGCGGAACATCTGATCTTACCCAAACTGGAACAACACAAAAAGCTATCCCACTCAATGAGAAAAGTGATTTTTCAGCTATTTGATAAACAGAACCTAAGAATTAATATTCCAAGGTCGCAGAGAAGTGTTTTATTATTAGCATAATGTAGCATACGGAAATCACAAACGACAACGGAAGGATGACGCAAAGGAACCGAATTTCAGAGGC
>NW_018108208.1:140663-173509 GCF_000183805.2 Loa loa
CAATAGCAAAGAGACACACCAAATAAATATCCGTCAACGAGCAAAAAATACAAAAATTTTAATGAAAACACGCATGAGGTCTGGAAATGAGTTTCTCACTGAGATTCTTGAGTAACTGTCGAACAAATAATATTCAGCTAACAATTCAAGATTGCAAATCAGTATTCCATGATATCTAAAAAATACACATATTTTACCAATTCATTAGACGCGTACAACAGCATTCCCAATGAGTAATGAAATAAATATGCATATTTAAGGATCAATGATTTTTCAAGTAAATTATAAATTTAGTTGACACGTTCTGTGCTTCATTATGATCATACATGATCCATCCGTTTTCTCTTTAATGCCAAACAATCGTTCTGCAGGTAATTTTTTTTAAGTATACCTGCTCATTATCTTCGCAAACACGACTGCAACCAACGTAACTTGTTGTTTCCGCATGCAATATAGTTGCATTCATAGACTGCTCTGTATTTCGGCATTTCAGGTGATCAGCCGGGTCGGAATTACCTGGCGCACATGGAACTATCTCTATCGGGATGGAACTATCTTCATTCAATGGTGTGTTGCAACGAACTGTTTTATCGCAGAAAAGTGAGAGCACATCACCACGCATGGTTTCTGAGACTTGAAGTGTGCGTTTTTTCTCGAACCACTCATCCAGTTTGATCAAAAGATTAAGCAGCTCCACGTCGATCAAACCCATTGCATTCTAAATCTGGTTATTTCGGGTTTAGGAATGGAAAGTAGGAAGTTTAAGAAACGTCTCATACAGACCTGGACCCAGTTATGATGTTGAAGGCAGTTCTTTCTTAGGCAATGACAAAAGCCTTTCTGAAGCAGTGTTTGCATGTCGTCAAATGTTTTGATAACAGGTCGAAATTCATTTTTGTTCCATGCAAAAGGATAACCACAGACCTATAATATGATTTCGATTCATTTTTGGACAACTAGCAATACCAGTTCCAGGACAATCAAAAAATAAAACTGCTCTCGATAAAACTAGCTACCACAAAAAATCTGACTCAAAAGCTAAGCAGACCCATTTTTTACAGAAAAATTTCATCTGTAAATTGCTAGCACCTTTAGATATGTTAAAAACAATACTCCGAACAAATATGGACGAAAAGAAAGGCATGGTTAAATTTCCGCAGCAACAAATATATTCGTATGGGTTAATATCATTATACCTTTGTAGCATTTTCTGTAGATTTGTAATGTTCACTACATAATACACGAAGACGCTTGCAAAACGTATTATTGGCCTTATTGAACTGCTCGCAGAAAATATTGTACGGATTGACTTGTGACTAAAACAAATTTAAAATTAAGGGAACTTAGTTACAGCACTCCCGCCAGTTTTGAAAGAAACGAACTGAACAAATTATTGATTATTGCGAAGAATCTTCACACAAAATTCATGCACACAGCAAATGTGTTTGGTAAATCTTTTTACTGAACGTTGCTCACAGTACACGCAGTACCTTAACTCCGAGTTTTATGTGACCTTGAAAGAAACAAACTTTATTCGGCGTGCCATAGCAACTCTGTTTCTCATTGCGCACAAAGCAGCGCTCCATATGTTTCACAATGAGTTTGGCTGGAAATTCCAAAGCGCATACAGCACAGTGTAGCATCTTAACTACCATATTTTAAAAGTATATACTTTTAAAAGTACATATTAAAAGTACATTAAAAGTCTACGTCAACTTTAGTAACGTTTCCGTTGGAATTCCAATCAAAAAATGCAGAAAAGATCAAAATGAAAAATCAGTTACTTACGAAATCCATGTCTGATGAGTTACTGATGGCTGTTTTATTCTCACATTCGATCTTTTCAGTAGCCTAAATAAGATTTGAATAATAAACAAACAGTTTGGGGATAAAAAAGAATGGATCAACATGGATGAGCAAAATAGCCTGCGTCATAACACAAATATTTCAAATGAGTTCCCGTAAACAAACTTCATGAATATAATTTATTGAAAAAAGATCCTTCAGTTGACCATGAAAAACTTCATACAAAAGACTTAATGACCAGTCCATTTTTTGGGTGTAAAAACAGTCTGTATGACCATATTTGCTTGAAATGCAATATAATACATGACATACCAAAATCCATTTTTGCAGTTCGTCCTGAAAATCTGCGAATTTGCGCACCTTATTCTGCAAGGAAAACAATGAAACCTATGAGCAATTAAGGCATATTTTTAAAAAATTTGGAAAAGAATGTTAGCACGCTTCAAGAGATTTTTTAGGAATTCGAACTTGTGTATCGTAGGCCAAGAATTGGACAGTTTAGCTAAGACAATAAAGTATGGCGAAATATCTCTACAACATTTCGATCTTCAGAAAAAATTGACTACTACAATATATCTGCTATTTTTTCCGACTAGTTTCACCGTCTCACAAATCATATGCAAGTAGATGCATTGGCAAACTGTGGATGAAGAGGAATTTTTTCAGTGGAAAGTTGATCCACATAAGAACTACGCAGTAAAGTGAAAGAAATAGTCCGAGAAGACAATTAAACTTGATCGGTGAAAAAACAAGTTACAGAGCATGTAGAATCGAAGGTATCCGAGATTTCGACGAATTATCAGCCTTAATAACAATATCCAACAGAGACAAAGTGCTTAGGATGATCGCGCTCAATCTATTAGAAAGAACATTCATGTGATAAGTGCCTAGAATTCCAGCTCACAACAGAATGGAATAAATAAAGGAGCTGCAACTCTGTATTAAGCGCATAAGAAATATTCATTGTGTTAAGAATACAAAAGCAAAATGCGATTTTATTACAATTGAAAAAATAAGGACAATGGTGCTTTATGCTGAAAATATTGAAGTAACGAGCAAATTAGTCGCAGTCAAGTACCTGCAGCTCAAGAAAAGTCAGAATAAATAATAAATTGGTAAAAGTATATTTCAAGCAGACTACAGAAAAAAAAAAAAAAAACCAATAGAGAGAACAGAAGGAACAGTTCCCTATTCTATATTTGGGTTGCTGTGAGAAATTCAATTGAAAAACGACGCCCATATGAATGATATGATGCTTAGCTTAAGAAGAAATCTTTCATCATAAAAGATTTCGCGAAAAGACTTTAACCCAAATGCCAAAAAAGAAACTGTCAATCCCTGAAAGTGGCATAAGTCAACAGCAAGGATATCATAATCAAAAATTTGGAATAGGAGACAAATTTAAAATGTAGAAGTATGCAGCAAACATATCGTCATTGTGTGTTATTTATTAGAGTGGTAGATTTATTCAAGAGACTATTTCAATTAAAGAAAACTAAACACCCACAATCCGTCTAGAAGCGAACAATGGTGCTGCAAATTGCATCTATCAATTTCTTAAGCTGTCTTAAACTGTCACTTTCGTATCCTAGATTTCATCTTAATGAAAAATTAAGTGAGATTCACAAAAGCAAAGGAAGGCAATATGGAACCATATAAAAACCAAGTGTGGCCACTCGAACCACGTAAAACTGTTAGTCATGAAATTCCCTGAATCACTGGAAACTTTCTGCGTTAAAAGCCTGCTGAAGTAACTTTCAGCAAAGTGCAAGTTATTTCAATTACTTAAAGCGATATAATACCGTGAAAAATTGAATTTGCTCCTCAGCAGCATCGCGTAAATGTTGCGACTGTTCCACAGAATACGACATATTATTCCAAAATGAATGAACACGGTCCGGCAAGATGGCACGCAAACGATCCTGAAAAACCTCGGCAATTTTGTAATAGGTATCTCAGCAGAACCTGGGAAATATTTGTCACAAGTGATTTACCAGATATTTTAAACAACTCGAAATCATCCAGTAAATAACTACATTCCTTAAATAACGCTAAGATTACTGAAAACACCGACCATATTCACTTTATGAACTGCTGATTAAAGTTGAAATAACATACACGTGCCAAATTCATTCCGCATTCTTCGCAACAGAATTTCGACTGCGGACGTGTGGAATTCGTGCACTGGGGCCCCTCACAATGCTTTGATTTTTCCTACAAAGATCATTCACCTAAAAATTATGTTAGCAACATACTTGAAAATTTTGAACAAGTAAATATCTATCAAAAATAAACTCAGTAGTGAAGCCTTAATAACAATGCCATTTAAGACACTTAACCAATGCAATTACTGAATTTCAACAATTATCGAATAAGTAAAGCAATCTCTGCGAATTATACAGGGAATTAAAAGAGTACTAATGAATACCAAAGACTACTTACAAGTGTTAAAGAAGTCATAACTTCAGAAAGACATATCTATATTAGACTTCAAACCTTATTAGGGTTATGACGATGTGAGCGACGATTATAAATGGCCGATGCAATTTTTTGGCGTTGTTCTGCAACACACAACAAGGTAAGAAAAATGATATCTTTAGGAAGCCTCAAAACACATTTTTTTACACGGGACCACACTTTTCAAGCTGTAAAAGCACTATATTTTTCTTTTTACCTTATTGCTCGAAAAAAGGGAAGTATTCACCCGTTATTACTACTAACTACTTTGCATAATAGTTAGCATGAGTAACTTCTGTCATTAACAAGAGTACACTTACTTTAATAAGTCCATCTTTTCCAAATATAAATTTTTCTGATAATGCACAGATACAAAATAAAATGCAAACGCAAAGTGAAGAATAACGAACGGTGATCACGTTTGATTTCCCAGTATAAATGTGAAGATAAAAGCTGACTGCTTAAGAACCTCACTGTTATGAATGATTTATCTCCATACCTGCTGTAAACAAAAAGTCGCTGGTTTTCGACTTCTTTGCTCTTCCTGCTGCTGCATTTGTCTGACGTTTCTAAAAACATTAAAAAAATTACGATCCCGTCATTCTGTGGATCAGACTATTGTATGATGCTATGACTATGAAAATTAACGAGGATACTTTCATATTTAAGGATGGAAGTCTGAATTGTAAAACAAAACCACCTAAAAAATGTTGGATTACAAATGACCAAATCAACGTCTACAAGGAAATATGTAGCTTCTCATACAATAAAAATCAGGACGTTAGGTTTTTTCTTCGTTTTATATATAGAAAAAGCTGATAATAAACAAATAGAACTTGAACATGCAACACTAGTCCACCTCCCTAAAGTTAGTAATAACCTGATAGGCTACGGTTTTCTTTTTTCTTGCTACTTTTCTCTGGCGTTTTTTGGCAACGCTTGCAGCAGAGCCTGAATGTGTCGAACCACCTCGTTTAAAAGCTCTCGTATTATCATCATCGTCATCATCTGTTGTACTGAAAAACTACTACTTCAACACTCAATGAAAAATACGACTAGCAAACAACTTATAAGAAACTAATGCAACGACTTACTAAGCATACTTCATTCGTTCTTTTTTGCTTCTTGCTGAGTGCACGCTCGACTGAACTGCTGAAAGTAATGCTTTGTTTTGTTCCATCACTAAATTTAATTAGTAAAAGCAGATCGCCGTATTTCCTCTCTTATTAAGGTTGCTTAAGAGATCTTTGCTCTGTGTCCCATAAAAGATTACTTGACTATAAAATGATTGAAAATGCATCAAGTTATGACAATAAGACGACTCAGAGAAACTTGAATAGAAATATCAATTAAAATTTCATGTATTTTCGAATCTTACAGGCTGTAGAAAGAAGGTTTCAACGATTTGCCTAATAAATTTTGACATTAAAAAAATAAAGTAAACGAGAACGTCCGCATCTACAGTAAAACTTGAAACATATGCAAAATTAATTAATAAACACCTTCCTCTCTGCCAGTAACTTTAAACTGTTGCTGCTTTTTTTGTGTTTATTCCACCATTCCGACTGCAAACAAATGCGCTTTAAGCACGGTTCCACAGGAGTATTACAATTTGCACATTTACCACAGTCTGTTGATCGAAAACAGTTGATGCAATTGTTGCAACCTTCCCCAAGCTTGTTTTCTTCTACAATATTTTCACGCAATCAATATCAACATACTTTCTATATAATTAGAAACAGTGTACGCAAAGTTTCTTAAACTGATCCTGATTAATCATGCTGTCTTTACACTAAAAAATCGATCTACATGATTGCCGACATTCAAACCATGGTCATCTTTCGAAGAACGTCTTAATCCGCTTTGAGTTTTGATATCGGTTCTAGCTCCTTTTGACTTGCACTGCTTCTCGCGATGGACACTCTTTTCTCGTTCCCTCTTCTGGGAAACAAATGAAAAACATTTAAACAGAAAAAACACCATTACCATTATTTGATACAAGAAAATATGGAACAATCTTATCCGTGAATTAATCATTTGAAAGAAACAATCTTATCCATTAATTAATCATTTAAAAACAATCTTATCCGTGAATTAATCATTTGAAAGATACCGAAGAAACTCACCGAGGCGCGGTACACGATTTTTAAACTGCTGTCTTTGCTAATGCAAGGAGGGCACGCATACGTCTCGATACGATTTGCCTGGGTTCGAGTAACCTTAAATATAAATATATGATGGTAAATTTAAATGGGATGCGTTAAGTTATGGAAATTTTGAGCTAATATGGTGGCAGCGAAGTGAAATGCTAAATTACCTTGACATATTCATGAAGTGATTTAGCGGTTATTCATTATCCATTGTATTTCCCGATTCATGTAGATAAAGTTTATAAAAATAATGCAACCATATTGAGAGAAAAAATGCAAATGTTTCCCATTAGAAATTGTATCCGCCCTTTACTACACAGAATAGATTCTTTTATAATCAATTAAACAAAAAGTTGGGAGAATTACCTGCAGGCATGCTCCATGATACCAAACACCGCAATGATCGCAACATATCATAAATGACGACTCATCACTACTTCCGCACAAACAGTGTGTTTGCTGCTCAATCTTGATTTTTTCTGCAATAATGGACATTACGCGTAGCAATGCGGAGACCCGAAATTAGAAGTGGGTAGAAAATTGTAATTGTCAGCATAAGCAATAACCATGAATAAAATACTGAACTGCTTTCCGAGAATGGACAAAACACTAGCAATTTTGCAAACTAGTACGAGCAATATACATACTGAACACCATACTTTTACTTACAAATTTCGATAAACGATTAGTAATTACTTGTACCAAATTTCAAGTAGTGTTACCATTTTAAACCAAACATCGGATAAACCCTACCACAAATACTCGTAACTCATCCTCTCCCCTATACCGCCGCCTTTCCTTTGTTCGCCGTAATTTTGGAAGCAGTGGTATGGTAATAGAGTTTTCCAGCACCCCGGTTATCTCAATTACATGTTATATTGAGAACTTCTAGCAAACTGAATGGTAAATGATAACAGTGATGACAGGAGGTGATGACGGTGAAGTGATGACATTCCTCGCATCAAAGATACTAATGATTTTTTTAACAGAATCTGTTGGATAGCAATAGTTCAGGATTTTTTGCACTGTTACAAGACAACATGTATTAGGAAAAAAGAAAGAATGCAATAAGTTAGGGCTGCACTTTAGTTATGCTGCAAGAGGTATCTTCACAAATTCACCCCCAAGACTAGTTGAAGTTCAGTGTAACGCGTCCTCAAATGGTAACTGAATGATGGACACCACTGTATATAAGCTTTATGGCTTGCTATGGTATTCTTAACGAAAAACATATTTGCAAAAGTTATATCACTGTTTTCAAATAACTCTAGACTAGAAAATAGCTACCTTCTTGTTCGGTTTTTTTCGTTCCTTCCAAATTTTGTTGATCCTGTGCGTTGGCATTCATCGTTGCTGTCGTAAAATGAGCTACTTCACGAACGAGCCGTGAACCAAAAGCGGGCGATAAACCACAACTTGAAGTCTACCCAATGCATTATTTAAAGATTATAGGATGACACGAATAAAGCCACTATTAATTCGTCTTTTTAACGCTAGCGTCTCCTAACAAATGTTTATTAGCAAAAACTCTAACTCTCACCCAAGAAACATACACGAGAAATGAGCACGAAGACTATTTTAAGTTAATACACGCAAAAGAGTTAAAAAGTTGTACATCAGCTAGTGGTAATGACTGCTCTTACACAGCTGGTTGCATCCCAAACAGGCTTTTTTGATATCACAAGCGGGAAGTTCACGTAGCTCAAATTTAAGTATATCATGTGACCACATAGCAATCACCAAACAGAATTTTATCCGCTTTATACTTGGTCGTTTGCCTTTGTCAGGATCCAATAACTTCATTTTAAAGAGCAAACCCTCAATCAGCAGTTCTCAAATAACCAAATAATCTGAGGCATACTTTATTTTATAATTTTCCCGTATCATTCGACCGTCTCCACTTCTCTCGTACAGTCATACATCTTGGCATCACATCACCCAGTTATTCTTGTGAAAAATGTGCATAGTTCCTAAAGACTGCACTCTAAGTTCTCAAGAGTTTATGTTGAATTTGAACCTTACTTAATGATTGCAAGAAGATGGTCCGGTCTCCTAATTAGGAAGTCGAAATGAACAGCCGGTAAAAGGAAAACCTCCCTAGTGAAACGCTAATTGAAAGTGACAATCTGCGCTTAAGTCTCGGTAAGTCATATGTTGCTCGTCAGTATCCAAATCTCATAAATCAGTCACAAGAGACGCCAGGAAAATTCTGCAAATATCTACTAACACATAGGTTCAATAAATCGTAAAGTATATATCCTCCTCCCAAATGAAAACATCCACGAATTTAGTGTGCAGTCTGCTCCTCCTACCATACGTACTTATGTCTGTCAACCGCAGAAGTGATTTAACTGATTACATCATACCCGTTACATGCTGAAGCTTTACTACCATGACTTCTACATCTCTAAAAGTTTATCGTTACACCGTGACTGTGTGACCATATATTCCTGCCTAGTCCTATTCAAAGCAACTGCTCTTAAAATATGGATATTTATGATCCAACTCTCAGCATTGATTATCTCATCTTTTTCCTTCATTTGAAGAAATCAAGATCGAGTCTAACGGTTCGAAATTCGCGTTCGAATATTTAATAGATCTTATCCTGAGACAGACTGTTTCAAGATAGTTTTAAGCGTCATATCAGTAAATAGACTGCTGGATTTCATACATGTTACGTTAGATGGGCTTGAAAGCTGAAAAACCTCTAATTAATGCAGACAGACCAGACGATACTGCTGGAGCATTTTTATTGGACGTTAATATCATGAAAGTAATGAAGATTTGAGAAAAACCCATTATTTGTGTTATGAATATTGCACAAACCGAATTTCCACGCTGTATCGACAAAATGAAACATAAATTGCTCATTAGCTAACTGAAAGAATCGACATCGCAAAAAAAAAAACGCGTATACATTGCCTTACTGAATAGCTAATTACGTTGCAAGACGAAATATTAACATTTGGATCATGTTCACACGATTACGCAGTTAACTTTAAAACTGCCAATAAGTTTACAAGAGATGCCCTTACCATCAAACTTCAGTCACAAAAAGTGAAATGGACTTCCAAATACCTTTTATCTTTTTAAAAAGTTTGCTGTAAATATTTTATTAATGCCACCACTCCAAGACATATATATGTTCAGTGAAAGTAACGAGCTGTTTTGACCTTTCAAGCCAATTCACTGGGTTAAGACAAATAGTAAAGCTAGTCATGTTTTGAATAGGGAAATTAACATTGCTGTAATATTATATTCTATAGATCTAAATTACCCCACAATGTTCAGCATCAAATAACGAAAATGGTGATGACGCAGTAGTAATACGAATTTACGTAGCTGTATCACCAACAGCCAGCTATGAAGTAACGTATAGCAAGAGATAGTAATTAAAAATGAAACAAACATGTTCACAAACGCCCAAACAAAGTTTAGTCGCATGTTCAACCGCTCAAAATGATTCGCTTTCATTTAAGGAACAAATGAAATCATTATAGTTTGACAGAAGCACTGAACATAGGAATCATTTCATTAAAAAAAAGCTGAAGATTTTACACGGTTGTAATGAAACTCAAACGAACACCGCAAGCGACAGGATTCTAATACTTGTAGTTACAACGAAATGTGCAAAAAATACACAGTTGCTACCATGTGAAAGAAGGAAAAAACAACGAAATGCACTTCAGTAAATTTTATTTATGCCTATCATCTGATAAATTTTCGGATATTGACTACTTCTGTTATGCTCGACTGCATCTATGTGGTTGATTATGCAAGACACCAGCATTACACCTGCCGTTTGACGGCCGCGCTGGGAAAGCTTACGCAACTAAAAGCAGTAAGCCTTGATTCACATTTTAAAATTTTAAATGTGGACGCAGTTCTGCAAACTTATTTTCACACACAAAATAATGCTATGTCATTTAGAAAGGAAGCTGCCAATAAAAAAATAAAATTCACAAAAGTCAAGCCCACGTAACGTAAAAAGTTCTGACAAACACGGCTACAAATAACGCCACTGAAATTGGAATACACAGTTAATATAAAAATAAATTACTTCAGCAGAATGACGATAGAAAACAGCACTGTACACTAAATAAAAGAATAAATTTGAAAAAAAAAAATGCCTCAATATAGATTTGTAACAGTTATAAAGTAACGAAAAACGGAAATCCAAAGTGGTAAACTAACTCACTAAACACATTTATTTACTCATAGCAGTAGCACCGGAAATAAACATTTAAAGACAGGGAAAGAACTGTAACAATTTTAATGATGCCATGAAAAAAATAGAACAGTGTATTCATAACTTGTCAAACATTAGCTGGCAACTCTTGAATACGAGATACGTGACTGCAGTGTATTAAATCTTTGCATTTTGTTCATAATTGCGCTCGTGTTTGCTCCCCAGTATGTTATCTTTTCCAACATATTTTCCAGATGGCTAGAATTGAAAAAAGAAAAAAAAAAAACGCCTCAATATAGATTTGTAACAGTTATAAAGTAACGAAAAACGGAAATCCAAAGCGGTAAACTAACTCATTAAACACATTTATTTACTCATAGCAGTAGCACCGGAAATAAACATTTAAAGTTTACCTTTCTTCATTACCAAAAGGCTCTAAAATGTATATAATAATTTGTATTTAAGATTGAAGGATTTCTTGCTATACGTCTGGTAAAAAAGTTAAGGTTCGAAAAGTTATGTACATGAGGCTTATGCATATTTTAACATTGCAGTCACTTGATCTCTTTTCGCAACAAAAAAGAATTGTTCGATTACCCCAAATGTTCACGTCAATCATAATTTAACATGAATTCAAAACATTAAATCCTTCTACAAGATCAGCTTACAGATTTCATTTCAATAAAAACCCCTACATCTTCAAACAAGATTACTGGTGTATCAGCAGTGTAAAATGGATATCATAAGCTAGCCAATTAAATAAAATTTAATCAAATTTCTTTGCGAATTTATGTCGATAGAGCAAGCTCAAAAGAGGAAATACCATTAACTATAAGGGTGTAAGTAAGCTAACTTACAAAACTTGGATTGATCGAAGTATTCAGACACAGAGAAGTACCCACTTTTATTTTCTCAGGAGAGAGTTAAGGCTGCCAGGTCTCTTAAACCGGCTAGAACAAAAGACAGGCCATTTGTTTGCTTCCATGTATTACGAACAGTCGTCTTTCACGCATTTTAAGCACTGTTTTTGCAACCTAATAACTTCAACGTTGGTCATTTTGCCTTACACATTCCTCAAAACAACTTTATCATAATATGGGCGAATAATAGTGGCTATTTCAGTACCCATGTAGAAGCAAATTTTCGCAATGATCCAACAGTAATCCACATTGTACTAACACCTCAGCTTTAAATCAAAATATCTCATTTTGATATTAACAAGTGGGGACCTGGATTTTGCAATATTGCTTCCTGGTAACTACAACGGCCTGCGCTTTTGTCTGAATCATTGGATTCTAGATCGGAATCTTCCTCTTCAGCTTTTTCAGCCTTCGCTTCTGCCTCTGGCTCCTCTTTCACTACACTTGTATAACCAAACATTTTGTTCTGGATAGAACTAGATGACTTCCCTGTATCTCCCAGTCGATAAGTTCCTATAACGGGCTCTACACGTATTGCCGTCGAATGTGACGGCGAAAGTGCACTAAGATTCTCACGCAAAATTTCAACATAACGCTGGTAACGTTCTTTCTGCAATGATAATTAGAATGTATTGATTAATACTGATGGAAAATTAAATGTCGACATAGTCAAGTAGTCTTTCTAACTATTCCATTAACCGACTTCACGAAATTTTTAGAGTGAAACATGTAGATATGTTAAGTCAATATCACATGAGGTGTAATTAAATGAAACAAACAACTTACTTCTTGATACAGAAAACGTTCTTTGTAAAAAAAGTCTTGCACAATATGGCCTTTAGCTTTCAGTGATGGTGCTGTTTTCATAAGCTCTTCAAGTCTTAACTTCATTTCTTCCTCTTTTTTTTCATGTATTTTTAGCTGCTCCGCCTGCAATCAATTTCAATTCTCTCCATCGATTACATTGAAAATTATTACAAATGTAGTCACGAAAACAAATGGATTATAACAAAGTATACGAATGTACGTACAAAATATACGACTGCAGTACGCCATTCGATTTATGTTTTTATCGCTATGACAACTTTTTAATTCTCATTTGACTATAAGAAAACAAATCGTTCAAACGAAAGAACAATGTGAAGAAAAGTTGAAAAGCAATGGATGGTTAAGAGACACAATGACTTCTCCAAACTTCCAGTTGGAAATGTAAATCTATGCAATCCAGCGCTGTATGCACTTCCAGCTTTAGTCTAAGAAAATACTTACTATTGATAGGCCTGACGGCGCGCTAGGTAACAGAGGTTTGTGAAAAACTTCAATCTGATTTGAAACAGATGCTGGTAATGCTGGCGAAGAGAAAGCTGCAGCAACATAATTGATCGTATCAATCCATTGCTGCACTTCGCTTGGATCACTGAAAAATCCATCTTTTCTCATAGCTTCGTTTTATATAATACATAGATTAGATTCCAAAGAATTTTTCAATCAGCTAATAATATTTGGTTAGAATACTTCACTTATTCTCGAGAACATGCTCATGATATTTATTAAAATGAATGTGATTCATTGTATCACTTGATGATCTTTCAGTGCGAAATATATGTAGTGACTATGCAGTAATAATCACCTCGTTTGAAAAAGTGTTTCACCGAGATTAGCTGTCCGCAGTTTGAACACATGCTGCCGCTTGTTGTAATCTTCAGGTTTTTCAGCCAGCGCATGATGCAGAAGGATGGCATTATTGAATGTCTGGAAACGGCCACGTCGGAAACCGCTCTCATCTTTATGCAAGTAAAGAACCATCCCTCGAAGTCGCGCATAAACCATCTTCCAACCGCGGCGACCAAATGGAGCTATATCAAATAAATCAGATACCCCACATTTACCGCTTTTCTTTCAAATGCTAAAACATGGTTGCCGTAGTAACACCAAAGAAAATTTTCCATTAAAAGTAGCATCAACAAATCAATTTGAAAACTGCATCTCTAATTTTAATTTCCATCTTTAAAAAAATTGATTGACTTACTTCGCTTTCCATCTCTATCAAAAACATATTTCCTCACAACCCAACCAGTTTTATACTCAATCTGATCATCATCACTCACTGTCGATCGTGATTTTGATAGTATTTTTTTTTCGTTTTTTCATAAAATTGTGAATTTATATCATCCACCACTGATACATCATTAGGTGACGCCCCTTCCAACTCACTGCAAACAGTATTTTAAAAAAAAGTAGAATAACAACGGTTCTTCAAATATTTCAAGCCACCTGCACTTAATGAATAAATAGAACTTACCCAACCCATTTGATAGGTTGTTCCTTGATGGCTACATATAAAGTCTTCAACAAAGAGCAATCGAAAACATGTTCTGTATAGCCTAGATTATCTACGAAATCACGACTAGACATCCGCCGCCCAACATTCTGTAGAAATAAAAGTTTGAAATGCAGAACGTGTGAAATGAAATGAATATTGAGTACTGAGAAACATAAAACCAATTTTGTTTGAAATGCTATATAATTACAGTTTTCTTGGTTAATTGTATGAACATTAAGAAAAAAAATAATTCGATGGCAACGTGACAATTAAAATAATCTCATACCGGACCATGTAAATCCGAATTCAGCAGCAGCAAGGCACAAGTAAGTGCATGGACCTGGTCTAAAAATTCAAGATCTTGAACAATTCAATATTAATGAACATGATATTAAGAGCATTTGCACTCCTATTCTTATCCCTAGAAAGCGAATTTATCCTATGACTGTCTTCTATTTGTGGAATAACCAGTTAAATCCAGTATCCATAAAATATCTTGCTAATAGCTGTCGTTCTTATCAAAAAAAAAGAAAAAAAAAGAAAAACAACATGAAGATTCGTAAGCTATTGATCTCCAGCGATAACACTTACCCGCGCTTCTGAAAAGTGTAGGATTGCATTCGTAATAACGCTTTGCGAAATGTTCGCTGATACGAGTCCTTTCTTGAGTTTCACCCGTAAGACAAAATCTTGAAAGGAAGTCACGTAGTGCTGCATCCAAACGAATGCCGGAGAAATTGAACAAGGCACAATATTCTTCGGCAACGGATATACCAAATTCATTCCTAAATTTATCGTAAATGAAAAATGTATCACGTCCTTGTCATTGTACATTTATATCAACCTGCGATTTATTCTTCATCAAAAGTGTAACGGTAAAAAACCAGCTCATGTTGGTAGTTTTACGTTTTTGAGTTTCTGTTGCAGTCTGCGTCAAAAATTGAAAATATACCACAAAATCTAAATAAAAGCTTATAGACATTCATTTATGCCAATGAAAATACAATTCTTATCCTCACAAGCTAATCAGAACTTCAAAAAATTACGTTTTCGATAAATGGGCTGCAACATCTTCTCTTTTGAAACCATCTAATACAAAGAGCCGTTTAGCAAGACGCACAGGTGCCTCAGTATCAAATTCTGACCTGTCGTAATCTAAACAAATTTACTAAACAAAAGCTAACTATCTTTTTATTAATTACAAACAAAAAAAAAAAACTAGTTTCAAGAGAATAGACATATGATTCTTCACATAAAATTGCTTATACCGGGAACAGAAGTCTTTGAGGGGCTGTTTGGTTCGCTTCGACTAATTTCAAACGATTTCATCACAACGGCATTTTGACGCTCATTCTTCGGACTGTGTGAAGCTACCGCAAAATTGCTGCAGTGCGACGACAAAGCACTGGAAACAGTTATCATGGATCCACTTGCTTCTACTGTACAACTTAAGTTGTTCCTATCTATGTTTATCGTCACTGATGAATTCTCCTCCTCAATATCGATATCCTGAAACAGAAAATAGAATGGCTTCTTCTTTCTTCTACTGCCAATAATGCAGAGTTTCTTCCACTATCAATACTGCAGAGTGATAAAATGAACACATCCTGCTCTTCCTTTAGCCTTTTTGCTTTTTAATGATTTTTGGTTGTAATGTTTATTCAAACAGAAAGAGCAATATCAAAATGAAACCTGGAGACATTCTTTTTCATGAAGTCCATTTTCAGATTGTGATGCAGGCACCGCAGATTCTGGATTAAATCTCCTATTTCTTGATTTTTCTTGCATTGCTGAAGGAAAATCGTCAAACGGTTTTCTAGGTGCGGGTAAGTTTACTTTTTCCGTTGTTGGCGGCAGCTGCTCGCAGTGCATCTGTAAATAAGTTCTAGTTTGAACTTAATTCGAAGAAAGCGAGGACACTGGGAACGACCTGCTATGTGACACGAAAAAGTTTAAAATAATGTTGTTTCAAGTTCTAATTCATAATTTTTGCGGTTCTGAAATGAAAATGAGGAGATAAGAACTGTATGGATGAAATATGCATATCTACAACTAATTAATATAAGCTTTATAACAAATCTTTACAAAAGTTCTGAGGTAGTCTTGCACATTAATAAATAACCTCGGCATATCGAGGAGATATTTTATGGTTTAAACTGATCATTTTGTCACCAGTCATCAAAAAGAATTCAGAACGTGGTGCTCCATTCTTCAGTGAGTTCTCCGACACCTTTTTCGAGTCGAGTGGAGACCTTACTAAATCGTGTCCAAGAAGCACTTCTGTCATACCTGCAAAAGTTCGCATCAACAAACGTAAAATATATAAGATGTTTACCAGTTAAAAAATGCATATTTAAAAGGCTGCAGGAGCAGATTTTAGATATAAATCAAAATATGAAGTTTACTTGATAGAAACGAGATGTTTAAACAACTACGAAGAGTTGACAAAGAATCCAGCTATTATCATATAGAGTTTGATGGTTCCTCAAAGGAGAAAAATGAGTTAGAGAACGAAGCTACAATGAAACCTCAATAACACATAGTTCAACCTTATCCGTGGAATAATGACGAATCAGTTATGCAAGAAATCTCGGAGAAATTATGGGGAGGAAAAGACTGAATTCACACTGAAAGGCATGACTAACGAACAGACAATACCCATTCAGCAAGCGATGTAAGTCTCGTTCTAAATATGGTTTAACCAACATAGTAATACCATTAGCTAAGCAACATTCTTATTCCTAATATTAACTATTTAACCTTAGAACTACAAACACTCTAACCATCGACGGGTCAGCTTAACAATAAACATTGTTAGTTCCTTTCAATGACCCCGAAGAGAACATGAAGATGCGCTTTACCAAACGACCGGAAGCACCCAATAATCTAGCTTCCATAAAATCTTAGAAAGATGCCTTTAAATGATGTAGGCTTTCGAAAAGCGGCACATCTGAAATGTGGACCTATAAGATATCGTAATTCTTTCCAAAACATTCCAGATAATAACTGGAACAGTAATCGTCCATTCAAAAAAGCCACGTACAATAATTATTAAAAAATACATGGTGAACCATTTTAATTCGCTTAAGTTCTTCAACCTAACGAAAAAGAAGTTGCAAGTGTAGTCAGCCAAGCTGGTTAAGACCAATTAGTTTAGCTAAGCAGAACCTTCGTTAATTTAAATAATTGTCGCAGTCTCACCAGTGCATAAATTGCAGTGAATGATTTAGGTGCCGGCACTTTTTATCAGTTGGAATTTGATACTCAGCTGCCACCAGTGCGAGACAAAACTGCAGTGGATATCTGAATAACCCACGCAATAAAGCTATTAAAACAGCAGTACTTCATGGAGCAGCTACGAGATTAGGTCATATCTGACACGAAGTCAAACCCTTTGTAAATCTCCTCTCATAAAGTACAGTTTGGTACCCATATCGAAGGCCTCAGAAGGCTACAAGTTTAAAGATGATGAAAGTCATAAGCGACGGAATGAAAATATAATCTTTAGAAGAAATGAGGATGAGATTTCAAAGGATAAGCAATGGAAGAGCAGACAGAAAAGTATGTGATATAGAAAAGTAAGCAACCAAAACAACAAAGGAATAATAATTTACGGGTTCAATTTGCATTATCAAAAACTACATTACGATGCTGGTTATTCAGAATAGAATATTTCACGTCAAGAAATTGTTCGTCAAAATAAGCAAAGTTCCACACCAATACCTCCCCTTGGCCACAGTGCGGTGCTAAATCCTACTAATTACAAAGGAACGCTGTTGAGAGATTCGTGCTATATCGCATCACTCTCATCAACTGCTACAATCCAATGAGCAATATTTCTTGCTGAGTGCGACCCTCCTAATCATTTTGTAATACTATTTCACATGCTTCAGAGAAAACAAAGAAGGCAATTTGAGAGGTATCTCATATCATTTGCTGCTTATGACTTCCGTCAAACTTGTACCCGTCGTGGCTATGTAACTTTTACATGGGTATGTAACTGGACTTCATGATCTTCTTTTGTTATTGTGTTCATTCGAAATCAAAGTTGTACTATTTTATCCTAATCCCTCCTTTCCCTGGGTTTTTTTTCTTGTTCCAGTGTGTGTGTGTATGTGTGTGTACGTGTGTGTGCGTGCGTGTGTGTTTGCATACGTAAATGCCATACCCGCTGTCTTCGAACAAATTACATTGTGGCGCATAGGTATGTGTATGCTGTCCTTTGATCTCTGAGTCGATGATCACTTTGTCATAAGGACTTGATTTCATTGGTATCTTATCCAACCTTATATAATTTATTTATGAATTGCAATGCGGTACAATTGTCAGCGCAAAATCCTACCGTGTTTTCTCGAAAATAGGACAGGTCTTATATTATTTCCCCCTCCTCCCCCCCCCCCCAAAAAAAAAAAGTGCTAGAGCTTATTTTTAAAGGACGTCTTATTCTCGAGGAAAAACGTCTGGAGGCTCAGCGCGTCAGCCGGCGCTCTCCACCGCGGTGGTGAGCGGCGAGGCCGAGAAATGACCAGCACAAATGATGGCAGTCCCGAGACCTCATCCAGGGCTTGGTGGCGCTGCAGGGAGCGCCGACACTGGTGCTCTCTGTGGTTGTGGCAAGGCCGAACTAGGTCTTATTTTCAGAGGGGAGGCTTTATATTAAGCTCTTCCCTGAAAACGTCACTAGGGCCTATTTTCAGGGGCTGATTCATTTTCGGAGAAGCATGATTAGCACTTATCTAATGAACATGAATTATTTATTTCAGTATGGCGGATATTTCCTCAGATTATTTTTTCCATATTTCATTAGGTCATTGAAAAACATTAATGCATCATGCATAAAAACAGATAACACCTATTGGCAACTACTTCTTTTGAAAATCACTTATTTTATTGAAATTATTAGGTTTAGCTAGATAACAACTGTTTTTGGATTTGAAAAAACTCATCACTATATGCTTTGTTATACTTAATACCAAGTAAGCTTTATAATGGTATGTATTTAACAGTGCTTATATAAATTATTAAATTGAAAGAAATTGAGTGTTAGTATGGACGAATCAGAAAAATTCTTTTCTCTTATATTAATCGCACTTTGGCTAGGAAAAAAAGTAGAAGATTGGTTTATCGCGGAGAGATGTTGACGAATTCGTGGGAAGTATGTTGCAAAGTTGCAGGGATGGGTTAACGACATTCATTTGGAACGTATGTATGCAAGTAGTTTAAAAAACGAATGAGAACGAGCACCAATCAGTCCTTCTACAGCAAATGAAACTAATTCCCCCACGAGAGTAGCCTTTGTTTATACTATGTTTAGATTAGTTTTAAAAGGGAATCGTAATTTCTCTTTGAAAGCTTTATTAAAATTCTTTTGCCAGAGCTGGTAACTGATTCTGCAAAAACCATGACAGGGGCACAAAACAAAGGAACAATATCCAGAATCCCAGCAATATTGCGTCCTTCATTATCTTACATATCGATTTTTGGGAATAAAAATTGTTGCGTATGATGCATTCTCTTACTTCGCCACATGACACCAAATTTTATGCTGAAACTCCTCTAATGACATATACTACATCTAATATCCATATTAACATCTTTCACAAGTGGGCAAATATTATATTTTCACTGCGAACACGATGGAAACACACGAACTAAAAAATTGGGAACCCCGGCTTTCATAATTCATTTGTAAAGATTCCATTAGGTGAACAAAATTTTGGACGATGCGAATTGAACTGAATATAGCATTTTTGACGGAAATGGAATTTCAAAAAGATGACAATGGCACAGAAAAAGGAAAACAATTACGCAATATTTCAGGTGAGGCTTTCCTAAAATACAGCTTAAGGAAAACTAGATTAGGTGAACGTGATTTGAACAAAAATGAGAAAAGTCAACGATAAAATGAGAAGACAGGGAGGTTTCCCCTCAAAGTTGTTTGAACTAAAAAACTAAAGACAAGAAGTGGGGAAATAAAATCTGAGGGAGGAAACAAGAAGCAAATGGAAGTGAAGTGAAAGTTAGAGATTAAAAAATCCGAAAGGCTGGAGAATTTTTTCAGTTGGTTTT
The DNA here is from genome assembly GCF_000183805.2 of Loa loa. Taxonomy (NCBI): domain Eukaryota; kingdom Metazoa; phylum Nematoda; class Chromadorea; order Rhabditida; family Onchocercidae; genus Loa; species Loa loa. The sequence goes on from NW_018108208.1 coordinate 160,578, forward strand.
GTGGTTATAATGTCTTGCACGACGATAACGAGGCTGAGCAAAATTGTTCTTTCCGTTCGCTTCGCTCGCATCACCTTTTCGGTTGCTTAGTAGAAGTGAATACTGAAGCGCATAAACTGGAAAAGCTATGAGACAGATGACCCCGTGATTTAAAGCAAGCCAACTGATATAAAAGAATTTTATCATCATTTAGTCCCATCAAGCAGAAAGTTGCTGGAATGCTCTGCAGCTGATTAAATGTGCAATTTCAATAAACCGCGAAGTTTACTGGCTACATTGGATGCTTAAAGGAAATAAAATAAGCTGAAGCAGATTGCATCCACATCATGATAGATACCCATAAAACAGTCCAAAGCACATTGACAGGCAGACACATACACAGACACATCCATATTTTAACCATTGGTTGATCTGCATGACTGCAGACGCAGATACTGTTTCCAAACATGCTATCAGTGAATAGATAATAGATACCTGACACCTCAGCTAAACCTCGCCTCATATGTTTCATCACACTGCTTTCTTTATCTCATTCAAACCCCAGAAGAATTAATTAAATATAATGGATTCCTGAAACACCTTCTTCACATTACCAATCGAATAAAATCCATATCAATTTCTAAATTGCCATGAGCAGCAACTCTAATGGGTCCATCGAGTTCCGCGAAGCAATAACGTCTCACAGTTACAAGCTTATAGAAACAAATCCAACTCTTAAGTGAATGACACCATGCTTACTACTTGAAAAACAGTTTCACGTCACTTGGTCTGCTAACTTAATTGCTTTGTTTTTAGGCTTTAGCTTTTTAAAACAGTGAATGCTTAGGATCAGCTGAACCCAGCGATGTTTTGAAAACATCCTTCATTTTCGTATAGTTCTCCTCTTCCATTCCAAAACTCGGTCATCATATCATAGCATTTCTTTATTCTTCGGTCGATAAAACAAAGGGTTTTAGGAAGAAAACATTAGAAGTTTGCAGAAGACCCGTTCCTCCTTACCATAATGTAACGGAAGCTACCAAGAAATTTAACGACAATGGCAAAAGCTCGGCAACACAGACCAATGATATTCTGGATGGTCCGAATAAGCTGAGAATATACCGGACGTTAAGATCGACTCGACTACGTCCAAGCTCAAGTCAGTGATTGCTGCATTACCAGAAGCCAGGTTATTTGGTGAAGTCCTAATGATAATATGAAAAACATCCTATGCATGACAGAAATACCCATCTCTCTAATTCCTAACAGGCCAAGTTTCCTAATTAAATTCAGGCTACGTATCATTCACTAGTAATGGCATCGGCAATATCATTTTAATATGAACAGCAAAAGCGACAACAAACAACACTCACAACATTACAACCATGCTTGAATGGAGAACTACAGGCTAACCCATCCAACTGTCACAATTTTTTCTGGTGCATCTGGGAAAAAATCAATCGTGCATGAAAAATCCTTCCTCGTATAAGCCTCGGCTCTGTTGACCTCTGGAGTTCAAAAACCTGCAACCTGTATCACGAACCCCTTATGCCAGTACGAACGTTTGACTTCGTGAATCCACATTAAAAATATAACTGAGCACTCGTGTCATCTTGTGAGGATGACATTGAAATAGTACAAATGCGAACATAAAATCAATAATCTCAAACTTCACTTCCAGATTTACGATAAGGAACTTTTCGGAATCCACGAAGTAAAATGACAAAGAAGAGATCTGAAACTTCTGCGCATTAAAATCCGAACTTTCAAAAGAATTAAAAAAAGCAGATACACTAACATCGATCAAATCATAGAATAATACGAACTGGTGACAGAAAATGTCAAATACAACTACTACAGTTGAAATAATTCAGTGTCTGTTTCAAATTTTTTACATTACACTATTATTTGATTACATTCTTGTAAGCTATAAAGTCTCTGTTACATGTGATGAAATGTTTACGAGAAAGAGAAACACTGATATCGCGATTATTTGAGCGATGTGATAAAAATGTCACACTGATATGAGTGCAAATTAAAAAATTTGGGAAAAAACGTAATTAAAATAAAATACTTGGAATACAATACAATCAGCGTAACTGACAACTTTAAAGCAAAATGTAAAAATGACTTTAAAGAACCATAAATGGCCGAGTATATCAGAGACTGGTTAGTTCAGGCTGGGCCCTGCTTTTGAGCTGGAGTAGGTTGTCCTTTCTTGCTCATTAGGTAACGATGAATATGTGGAATCACACCTAAAATAAGTGGACGTTGTAAACAACGAATAACATAATACACGGAATTATTTAAACCGATTAAAGTAGTACTAAATTTCAGAAAATTTCGCTATTTCCTCTCCTAATTCACTTTTTCCTCCTGTTTCTATCAGAAGACGTGACAATTTCATGGGGGAAAAAAATTGTAACATAAATATGAAAAAAGTTACCGACCTCCACCAGCAATAGTGGCTTTTATTAGCGTATCTAATTCCTCATCACCTCGTATCGCCAAATGCAAATGCCTCGGTGTGATCCTTTTCACCTTCAAGTCTTTGGAAGCATTGCCTGCCAACTCCAATACTTCAGCAGTTAGATATTCCAGAATGGCCGCACTGTAAACAGCTGCTGTTGCACCAACACGTCCGTGAGATGTGGTTCTGCAATTCTATTTATTTCCAGAAATAATGTGAAGAATATGACCAAGCAGTTGCAGAATAGCAACCCAATTTTTACAAATCAATGCGATGAGGGACCGAAGAAAAAGTACTAGCAGAAGAGCAAAAAAATCCACGATAAATACCCCAAAAGATTAAAAATACTAATTGATAAGAAGTTACCATAACTAAAGAAAAACAAAGCGACAGTAGAAACAAACCTCTGCTTTAGGAAGCGATGAATACGTCCAACAGGAAACTGCAAGCCAGAACGCGCACTTCGTGAGATGACCTTACCCTTGGATTTGCCAGAATCTTTGCCTGCTTTGCCTTTGCCTCCAGCCATAACGTAAGAACTGCAGAAATGTTCCCAGATATTTTCAAGCATCGCATAACTTACAGTTTTTCATACGCAACAATTATGATTCAGAAAGTAACGCTCACTACAAATGTATATTTCAACATTAAAGCAGAGGAAAGGAAAAAGGAAGCTGTGACTGATAAACTATTTGAATTATCGGGAGATGGTTCATGGCCGCTAACTTTTCTGTCCAACATAAGGTAATTATAATATTGTCAAGCTGCATGTAGGTTTCCAAAATCTTACCGTTACAATATATTGTACAGTAAGTCCCTCACAATTTTCGAACTCGACAAGGATGTCATAACTTGAGATGACAGACGTGAGAGGTGAGAGTTCTCAAACACGTGCAGCACATGAACATGAGGTGTTTCAGAACATCTTTCTTGATCAGAATGTAATTCTATTCTACTAACACCGAAGGTAATCAATCGGTACAATTTGTGTAAACTGTGCTAGTAATCTTTGCAAGAGACAAACTGTTGAGAAAATTACTTTTGATTTGTGTTTGAATGTGACCGAAATTAAAAAAAAAAATAAATCGAAATTTCAAATGAAACGAGTTTGCCATTTTCTTGTTAACGCAGTTCCTCGCTTCCCTCTTGTTCGGAAACCAAGTGTTAAAAATGATAGTCAATCTGAAATGTACTAACAATGATAAGAAACCTTACAAATCACAGGTGAGATGAACGGAAGATCGCTCCACACCCAACTATCAAACTATTTCACAACCACGCGGGAGATGGCTTGGTGTGCTTAGTATGCTGTTATTGAAGACAAAATGCACGGTGAAAACGTAGAAGCTGAGAAGAAGACAGAAGCTGAGAGTAACAAAAAATATGACGGGAGGGAGAGAAGGAAGGAAGGGGAAGACAGACGAGTGGAGGTGTTCCCGCCATGACCTTTGTATGAATGACGTTGGATCAATATTTGCATGTTAAGCGGACGCCGGCGAGGGATGAGACAGCAGGAAGACATGAGCTGTAACTGAAACCGGAAGACAGTCATCGGAGTAAATCCCCAAAAAGAACTGAACTTCTTGTAATAATGAGCGGACAGCGAAGTTTTTCTTACTCCCACAATATCCTGCCCTTTCTCATAAGATAGCTTGCTCGAGTGACCAATCAGACAGCGTACTGGAAATCATTTGAGTGTTTGCGACTTCGCCACACTTCCTGGTCCATTCTGTGAAGAGAGCAAGTATCTTCTATGCTAATGAAATGAAATACCAAAATGCCCAATAAATAGTTAAGCGGTGTAGTGAAATAGATTTCTTCGAAACTGGAATACGTAAATAAGATAATAATGAATAAATGTAACTCAATTCATACTTTTGCAGAGGGTAAGAAGCTTAAATACTGAAGAGTAATGAGCAGAACAGGGTTAACATCCAAACAACAAGGAAATGAGTGCTGTCACCATTTTATAAATGACCCTGCCGAGTGAGAGCTGACCTCGACCATATATTGTTGTCTCTCGCCTACTGTACTGTTCCTTAATTCTAACTTTAGCAGATATTACTGCTCCAACTTTTCTCCGCTTTGTTTCGTTGATAAATAAAGCTCTTCACGGTTACACATTACCATACTGAGATGTCCTTTCAGAGTTCCCGAAAGTGATTGACCTCTAACTGATTCATTCTCTGCTCTGTCTTCTAAGAAGGATGAGTTCCATGCATAGAAATACTTTATCTTCCAAACGTGTTTTTATCTTCCACTCCAAACGTATCCAAATGTGTTTTTATCTTTCAAACTGTGTTCCGGAAAAAGCGACTGACGTTCTCTGCAGGGAATGACGCGATGACTAGAAACAAGATTTCCTGTCATTGACTTACTATCAAATTGGTGGAGAGCTTCGTAGCTTTTTCCATTATAAAATATAAAATACATTATACTGTAAAATATACCAAAATACATATTTTTGCAATAAACCGAACAGTGACCCCTAGATTAAACAACTCTCCAAATATCCTATTCGGTTAATGATCACTCTGAATCGACTACTCAAACGGCTCCAACTTCACGTTCGTCAGCATTGAATCGAAATACATGTGCTCATTCCTCCACGAATATATGCCAGCCTAAACGCGCGGCAATATAAAAGTTCCCTGCGAACAGATATCTCGAAGGAGCAGACAACAAGTGATAAGGTTGTTAATTAATGACTTCCTACAGAAGATAAGCGAGTTTTGCCGACTATAATTTCTTTTGTCGTTCATGGGGTTCCTGTCGTTTGCTTTCAATTGTTTGAAATTTTTCGATGTGGCGTGTAGTATCGGAAAGTTTGAACGATGGTAGCAAAGAAGAGGTGACGATGTTTTATAACTCATACTACTACAAGTTGCTATTACTGCGCTGCGCTGCAAAAAAAACCTTGACATTCTCGAATAATTTAAAAGCAGATGAACAGGAGGATTTGCAGCATGCGTTTTATCATTTGAAGGCAGTTCATTGAACAAGAACAAAAACAACTGGAAATAAAGGGCGAAAGAGTAACCCTTGGTCAGTCATTTCTATAATAATCAACAAAGAAAATAAAGACATAATACATACGTCGAGCAAAAATGAGAAGTGAGCAATTTCCTTCTATTTGGCTTCCGTGGAATATAAGTGGAAATTCGAAGCAAATTCCTCACCTCCTCCCCAATTTCTGAAGATTTTGCATAGAAAATTTAACAGAAGGCATATTTTTTACATCGAAAACGCGCTTGAATGAAATGGACGAGAACAAGTGTACGCGTTGAGTGTGTTATAAGTTACTTATTATACGCGGTAATCAACTCGGTATTAGGCTTCAAACTACCGGATGGAAAGAAAATCTCATATTTCAGAAAAGATTTTGAGCAGGATCAATCTGTTTATGAAATATGAATTCCAACAAGCTCACTTTAGTAGTCTTATGTAGGAGAGAATACTCATTACGACGGCTTTTTTTTCATTATGACAGCTAATCATTACAACGTCCCTTACGCAAAAAATAGATGACAGACTTTTAAAGTAGCTGAATGAACTAGTTGTCCATAGTGTGTTGAAAAACTGACAATATTAAATAAATTTGGCCTAGGTTATGGTAGCTGCGAATCAAGCAAAATCAATGTTTTTTTTAAACTTTTCGCTAAAAAATACGTCAAATGATACCACAATTCCGTTTTCTGTATATGATTAACTCAAGTATTCACATTAAGCATGTTAAAATCCTTTATATTTCTGGAACAGATTGATGCCCCCTAAAAACCTCTCTCGAGAAGTTTAAAAGTGATTACTTCTCCACCCAATAGTTTGATACAGAGTTGATGATTACTGAGCGTATCAAGTAACATACGATGAATTCAGCGGGGAGACTTATTCTCTTTAATGATAACATTTTGATCTTACAACAACCAAAATCACATATTCATATACTTGTGACCACATACTTCCGACAGACCATTTGAAAACTTCCCGTAATGTAAAAACAGGAGGACAGAAAAAAGTCAAGGTCCCAATGAATTTTTGAACAATTTAGAGCTCCTCGCTTATAATTTTCCATAGTAAGATGCATCAGTCTCTATCTCAAAAGCAATACACCATGAAACAACACAATACTCCCCACACTAATTCAACTTTGCTTTTAGTTAGCGACAAGATCTTTGGCGCATGCTAAATTGATAAACCGTTCTGAACAAGAAACATTCAACGGCATAATCAAAAAATCCCACATTTTTATAAGTAACGAAGATAACGACTATACCAGTCTGTAATTAATGAATCACACCACCAAGGAGGAAGTACGACGCACTTCAGAGGAAAACCGTATTTCACTTTTTCCTCTCCGTCCTAATGAAAATCCTCACCGTATCCTGTGATCGGTGACTGATTGGACGTAAGGATATCCTCAACCACTGAAAATTTAAGGAGAAACTCCTGTTCTATCATATCCTAAACCCCATCGTTTGTAAAGCAATAATGCGGGAAATAAACAACGAACGTATACATAAACCTCAGGTATAATCTCTATATGTATCTCTATATGTCCGCATTACTGGAAATTCGCATTTCTTTTCAACGAATCATGTTTAACTGCCATAAATCCCAATTCTCTTCTAAACAATAAACCAAAGAACTAAACCAGTTTTGTACCTCAATCGCTTAAATCTCACTCCTACAACGGAATCCCCTCTACAACAGATCCCAATGAAATTATCGAATATTTCATGCCGTTTATGACTCACATGGATAATATCAGACCTCCTTCTTTTCGGTTCAACTATCTTGTTTAATCGTTTTGTCCCAGAGCACACCTTCAAAACAAGCTAAAAATGTTGCAACAAAATATTCAGAATGTGAGGTGAAAAACGCATGTGCACGGAAAGCTAGCACAAACCATACATTGCAGATGATAAGTGCACGCACAATCTGGTGAACTTTCAATATCATTTATCGTAAAAAAAAAGACACATAAGAAGACATTTCTACCTAAGAATGGACGGAAAAACCATTCTCAGTATGGAGATGAAATTCAAAAGACCAAAAAAGGAACAAGCATTAATATGTCACGATTTGCTGCAAACAATTTTAACTGAACATCAGTACTCTTCGCCTTCGCCTTCACCTTCACCTTCCAACGAATCAATCCCCACCTTCAAAGCAGAAATAAGAATTCAAAAGGATCAAAAAGAAATACTTTCCAAAGCAAAGATAAATACTCCTCCAAAAACGACTACCAAAGCAGCATTTAAACACGAAAACAAGGATTTCTGAACTGCCAAAAAATGCTTTCAGTAATGATATATTCATCTCAAAACTAAATAATTATAATGCTCGAACCTCTTCATAGTCCTTTTCGAGGGCTGCCAGATCTTCTCGCGCTTCTGAAAACTCCCCCTCTTCCATGCCCTCTCCGACGTACCAGTGAACAAAAGCCCTCTTTGCATACATCAAATCAAACTTGTTATCAAGCCTTGCCCACGCTTCCGCAATAGCTGTCGTATTCGCAAGCATACATACAGCGCGAGGCACTTTCGCCAGATCACCTCCAGGAACAACTGTAGGTGGTTGATAGTTTATGCCAACCTAAAAGAACCAACAACTAGGATTCTCATAAACAGCAAAATGCACTTCTACATCAGTTAAGGTCACATTTAATCAACAAAGTCAAAAGCATACTTTGAAACCTGTTGGACACCAGTCAACAAACTGAATAGTACGCTTCGTCTTAATGCTAGCGATGGAGGCATTCACATCTTTTGGTACAACATCACCGCGGTAAAGAAGGCATACTGCCATATATTTCCCATGTCGAGGATCGCACTGAAACACTGGTGTTTCCAAACCTTGCTGAATCTGATAGCGCTCATTCTCTTCCTCATACACAGACCCAAACAAAATACACTTTTTTTTTCTGCGTTAAGCACGATGGCATAAATCATATACCACCAGCTAGGTCCTATAAATTCCTTGACACCACATTCTAAGACTGTAAAAATAAATAGAATTTTTATTTAGTATTACGTATGATGATAGTCGAATGAAACGTACTACTCAACATTCAATTAAAGACGATATTAAGATCGCCATCAAATCATTTTACCAGTAATGCAAATTACCCTTCCATGCTCTTTTATCCACCTTTTTCATTTCCTGTTTACCCTGTAATCTATTGTTCCTAAGAATACATGTTACAAGATCAATCATTAATCTAGCAATTGTGCGAGACAAAAACCATATTACTCACTTTTTGATGAAAATCCACAAGGGATTTCTTCCGATAACAACTGCCTCCCTAATGCTAACGAGAATGGAAAAATATATTCTTACTTTAACCATTTGATTAGCTGGCTCAAAGCATGCATTTGTGATGTCTGCTACCGACAGGGACTCATGATATGCTTTTTCCGCCGAAATAACAGGTGCATAAGTGGCCAAAGGGAAATGAATACGAGGGTAAGGAACCAAATTCGTTTGGAATTCTGTCAGATCCACGTTCAGGGCACCATCGAACCGAAGAGAGGCAGTTATTGACGATACAACCTGTAATCAATCTACTGACTTTGAATGTATATGAGATGCATTAACAAATCTTACCCCGCCTCCCAGATCTTTGGTTACCATATTTTTATGGTTCCGGTAACATCTCATGCTTTTCTTGAAACGCTGATGCATTCCTTGTCAACCATAATATGGCCAAGCGATGAAAGACACAAATTGTAAAATGACCAACAACCAAATCAACAACTTCAACTTGACCGTATCAGAAAACAAACAACTTCGACTTGAATGTGCTTTATACTACAAATCTGACAGATTTCTACAGACCTGCGAAATGAGCCGGTTAAGATTTGTATACGAAGGCCTTTCAACATCCAAATTGCGACGGCAAATATCATAGATAGCTTCGTTGTCAACCATAAACGCGCAATCAGAATGTTCAAGAGTAGTATGAGTCGTAAGTATAGAATTGTATGGTTCTACGACAGCGGTAGAAACTTGTGGGGCCGGATATATCGAGAATTCTAACTTGCTTTTTTTGCCGTAGTCGACAGATAAACGTTCCATCAAAAGTGATGTGAAACCTGAACCAGTTCCACCACCGAAGGAGTGGAAAATCAGGAAACCTAAAATAATGCCAAGTCAATAGAGAAGTAAATTCAAACACATTACCATATACGCTTAACAATACATAAGAACATATCGTACCCTGAAGACCAGTGCAATTCTCAGCCAAACGTCGGATACGGTCAAGTACCAAATCAATTACTTCTTTTCCAATTGTGTAATGCCCTCGTGCATAATTGTTCGCAGCATCTTCCTTACCGGTGACCATCTGCTCAGGGTGGAAAAGCTGTTTGTATGTTCCGGTTCTGATTTCATCTAAACTTCGCACTTCATTCATAGGGACATTCATAGGGAACTTCAATTAATTATCCATGAAAAATCAAGAGATAAAATACGAGACACTAAACATACTAGTACACCTTAAAATACTAGTAGCGTAAACGAACTGTTACACACCTACTACAGTCGGTTCCAGATCAACCATAATTGCCCGTGGAACATGACGACCAGTGCCCGTTTCTGAGAAGAATGTTGAGAACGAGTCGTCAATCTGGCTTTGTTTATCAGATGGCATACGTCCATCAGGTTGAATCCCATGTTCCAAACAAAATAACTCCCAGCAGGCATTTCCAATTTGAACACCAGCTTGGCCAACGTGTACTGATATCACCTCGCGCTAAATGAAAAAAAAAACTTGGGCATAACTGATCCATCCTTGTTAATGCTGCAGCAACTGCAACAAATTCCTACACGTCTGCCTGATATTGACGTATGCTTGGAATGGATCTTACCTTGGCTTTAACAATACTTCAACACCTTCGGATCAAAAACCGCACAATATCACGTAAATAAAGAAATATACTTCCGTTTTTCGTATCATATGCCAATCATTTAGGACGTAGCAAAAATGTATCTTTTAAATGGTATGAAAAAAGAAAAAATATACCATGTTTGCGTTGTAGCCCGAGAAAAGCTAGGGACGATCGAGCTGAAATAGATGCAATGAATACTAAAGACTAAAAAATGAAGCGCATATTTAAAACAATGGCGAAAATTTTCCAAAACCACAACAGATTTATTCAAACAAAAGATTTCATAAATTCTCAAGTCTAGGATAGTTCCCACCGACGTAGTCAATCTTTCGGACATGTGAAGGACCCATGACAATTTGCAACAGATCCTAAAGGTCTGATCTCAATTCCTGTGACCCTTCAAGAGCAGAAATAATCAGGGAAGCTTCCTTCCACGTATTTCGTTTAACAAATTAAGAGTGTTTATCGATGAAATTCTGTACGATTACAGTGTCCGCGAAATTGTTTTTGAAATCGTTTGATTCAAATATTCATGAAGAAACGGTCCATTCCCGACTACTTTACTGCCTCAATACTATATATTTCCCAGACACAACTGACGACAAACATTGGTTAAAGATTTCCTTCCCTATAGCAGCATCACAAAATAATGCGAGACTCATTTGCTGCTTAACGGCATTTCTACGCATTGGTCGAAATCATTGTTGAAAATCTTCCGTCCTGTCTACTTCGCAGGACAACGAGAACTTCAACACCAAACTACGATCGATAAGGAAAGTTTAGTCTTTACAACTAGTAAGAGTAGTGCTACATTCCATCCCCAACATGCTGACGAGATACAATATCATTACAAAACAGGGAATCACGGGCCTCAAACAGTACTGTTCGCCATGATGTATTTTGGAAATATCAAGATTGTCGTACCTATACAGAAGAAATACTAAGAATCATCGCATTTAGCTTTTTCCCGATCCATTTATGATCGTCATGTCTTACAGAACATTAAAGAATCCTAACCCAGCAATGAGAATGGCCCCTGAAAAAAACCAGCAGCACAACTGAAAGTCATCCCTTCTACTCGAACTCGGTACATCAACACCACATCTCACAGCTGAGATACCACATCCGCTCATCACCTCACTAAGCAGTGCACCCACACCACCTCCATCCTCACTGACCGACTACCAATACAACCCTACTGATGTCGGACCTACACTGCCAATGCTGACGACGAAAAAGATCTCTGTCTGTCCGTCCTTGCTCCTCTTGTCCGCGACGATCAATGAATGGATGAGTCACGGAGATAAGGAGTCTAATGTCATGGTGACCATAAAGGTAGCGGCCGCTCTGCTCTCTTTGACTTGCCTGTCTGGTCATATATACAACGCTGAAAGAAAGGTTCATACCCTAAGGTTGCATCTTACCGTTTCTAGCAACCTTTCAGAGACGATCGAGGATGGTGAGGGGCGTAAGATGGTGAGGGCAGAGAAGCAGAGTACAACTGTCATATCCCGCAATAGTTATACCACCCATCCCTCGAGCGTGCGTTGTACTCACTCCCTCCCTATCAGAAAGCAATGACGCCCTAGTCAAGCACTACTCACGGCCCCGTACTACGAATACGTTTACGCGCCCCTATTATGCTAGTATGATATTGGAGACTCCTCCACGAACATCCCTTCATCACAGGGAAGAAACCTGCGTGCTTCAATGAGGTTGTGAACTATTTCAGCAGTGGTATATGTCTCCGGCAGGATCTCCATACCAAATGGATCTTGACTAAACGATCAGACGGAAGTACTTCTCCCCGGGTGAGATATACTCACTAGCCATTAAGCAACCATTCTAGGGAACGAGCAACTCCAGCTCCAACTCAGGAAGGCCACCCATCTAAAAGAATACTCCAACAATCTACGTTCTTAGGACTTCGCTGTCATGGTCTCAGCTCGCTAAGCCCCAACAGATGAACCTTACAAATAAAGGGTGGGGCCAGTTCTGCGAATGCTATGCTTCACCCAGAAAAATTCATTGCGCAAGCTGGAATGATACACCCACATTTATAGCGTTTGCATCAAGCGTGGGTAAAGCCCTTCTCAAATCTTCGTTCGCGAAGCCTCGCCATGATGATATTGGAGATGGGAGACAGGGTAAAAGCATAAAGACACAGAACGAGTGGGAGCACGTAGACAGTCCCTCTTCAGAGAACAGGTAGAGAGGTTAATGTCAACTATACGGAAAATAAATGACCCAAGCAGATACATATTTGGACTACAGGAAATGGAGTGGGGATGAGAAAATTTCTCAGCACAGTATTGCAGCAGCAATTTGCACCACTCTTTCTAAAAAACCTATTCAGGAAGAATGGTTTACTTGACTATAAAGTTAACGACAAAGTGCTCACTACAACAGCTGCAGGTATGTCCAGCCTACCATATCTTCCCGATCACAGTTTGTCCCGCAAAACATCGCAACGAACTTCATTTTCATGTTGAAGTTGGAAAATAACTAATGAAAATATGAAGCAGTCAACACGGCGGAGCGGTCACAAATTGATCCTATGCCCAGTTAGGTCAAGGGAAAAAGGAACGAGAGAC
>NW_018108208.1:173529-180920 GCF_000183805.2 Loa loa
GTATTGCAGCAGCAATTTGCACCTACTCTTTTCTAAAAAACCTATTCAGGAAGAATGGTTTACTTGACTATAAAGTTAACGACAAAGTGCTCACTACAACAGCTGCAGGTATGTCCAGCCTACCATATCTTCCCGATCACAGTTTGTCCCGCAAAACATCGCAACGAACTTCATTTTCATGTTGAAGTTGGAAAATAACTAATGAAAATATGAAGCAGTCAACACGGCGGAGCGGTCACAAATTGATCCTATGCCCAGTTAGGTCAAGGGAAAAGGAACGAGAGACATGTCCTTCATAAAAGCGAGACTTGTGTACCCAAATTCGTCGGGTTACGGGAACACAAATATAACCAGGAACTGATTGATATGCGTCAAAGGTGCTGTTACAGTGGTTTTAGTCCAGTAATGGCATCAGTGAGGTAAGAAATAGATCGATAGATAAGACAACGACAACTCCAAATCATTCCGAAGCTAACTACGCCGTATTGCAGCTCGTGACCAAATGTCCTACCGACCCTTTAAACCCAAATCGCAGATGCCAGGAAAGCGACACAGGTTTTTGGAATGTAATCTTGGGACAAAAAACCAATGAAATTCACGAGTGACCTTCACACTTATGTAGGGCGGTGAAACTAATAGCAAAGGCACAAAAGAGTCAGGAAAAATGACAGCATTCGTTGTTACTCCGATCAAAGTATCAAAAAAAGTCAAAGTATCTCAAAAAAAAAAAGTACCTCGATTAAAGTACCCCAGTGTTGCGAAACATTGCGGATGATTACAAACACACAATAACCCATAACATCATCGTCCCGAATGTCCCATCACCCCCCCCTCTCCCCCCACAAGGAAAGACAATCCCTCACGTCAATACAAACTCCTCTAACCCCCCCCCCCCCTTGACAAAACCATTAACCAGTCCCTCGAACAATGACTTGGAACCCAGATAATGTTGCGCATCAAATTCAATTCAATCCGGTTTGACCGATCGACATGCGAAATAAATCGGAACAGGGAAATAGGAACATACCAAAAGACCATATTCAAATCGCAGCCATTCATTTGGGAGTATCACCTTCAGAAGTATCACCGAAAAAGTAGCACGGATATATCACTGGACACGATAAATCAATATCTTTATTTCCCAGATCACATAGTTTCCAAATTGAAATCTACTTCATTTAGTACTATTATTGAATTACAGCTGTTGCCTGCGCAGATCGCTGAACATTGGCGTAACAAAGGTGAACCATTGAAGAAAAATCGCACAAAATAAATCTTCATGTGAAACTAAAACAAGACATCTACAAGTACAAATTACACAATCAGACATAAATCCAATAAAATGTCTTTTTCTTTTTCAAAATACAGACAGTATGTTATAAAAAAACAGCCCGCTTCTCGAAACGGAATATGCATAAACAGGTTTACATGCCCGTGGGCATATCCATTCGCATGCGTATAATTTCCAAATAAATTTCAAAACTAAAACAGCCTGTTCACAATATGACTACAGTTTAAAAAAATAATAAAATGCCAACTACTTCTTTCAAAACGGTTCTCTACGGCCTCGAGAACCAAGACGCTAATAGCGAATAAAAATCTGTTGCTAAAAGAGGTCATGATAATATCAAAAAAGAGACCACATGAATAACAACGACGGTGCTTACAATGCATAAAAATATTGGGAAAATATGAGACTGTTATTAAACTACAAATCCCATGGGACCACACGCCTTATACATCAAATTAGTGGAAAGCTTAGGAAGCAGTTAGGTATAGAGTTAACTACAATAGCATGAATCCATAAATTGCAGAAAATTTAGTCGAATTATATCATATGAAGTAGCACGACGGTAAATTCAAACTTATTACTGAGGTACTTCATGATAATTGACATTTGCAAGCGAAACTGTAACAAAGTAAGAATTAGGAATGAACGGACAGTAAAGACTATCAACGTGAACCCAAAATAGAATGGCTGATTCACTTTAACACTGTTGAAATTTGGATGATGCGAAACTCCGTAAACTAAGTTTAATAGACCTTTCGAGAAAGTAGTATTTCTAGTACACCTAAGCTGGATATACGGAATAAAATGATTGCAGAAGGCCGAAGGAGCTCGACAGTTCAACGCGACAGAATATATCAACATAATCTGATACGTATAGATACTCATTCCTTATTATGCTCCAGCTTAATATCCGATTTGATCTTTCCTTCAGCATCATTTTCGGCTCTTTTTGCAGCCATCATTTTTTCTTGCAGTTCTGCTAGAACATCTCGAAAGGCTCCCCACGAGCTCATCGGAACTGCGATTGAAGAACGACTTCCAGAAATCTGCTTGACCTAAAAAATACAAGTACTAATAACGAAAAAAGCAGCAAAAGCTCAGAAATATATCCGTGAATTACGAAAATATTCAATTCTCGAAGTCTGAGGATACATGGTTAACTAGATTTAGAAAATGGATTAGTGACGATTAAATGCAAAAAAAGGAACAAAACAAAATCAAAACGAACACGAAAAGAATATACCTCGGATATACGTACAAAAGTGCCGCGCTCATTATGCCCAACATCGAAATAGAAAATTTTATTATTTTCAGCACGCACATGTTTCGGTTCGGGCAACTCTAGGTTTACATCATTCTGTAAAAATTGTAATATACATGAAATATATACCACGAAAAACTGCCACCAATAATCGCAGAATTCTCCCAATACCTTTATTTTAATTAAAACGAAGGGCAGACTTACCTCATTAAGATATCCTTCTGCGTATTTGTCAATCAATTCATTCAATGCATCGCGAAGCTGAGTCATGCCAGGCGCAGGTAATGCTATCTATAAACATATTTAAAAAACCGTCGCCACTGTTTTATTACAAGTCTCTTATCCTTAAATTTCAAAGCACCCAGTTAGAAAACTCACTTGTGAACGAGGAACCGAGTTGCCTCGTGAAACTCTTTGAGACACACGTAAATAACGCCCTCTTTGATTTTCTTTCAGACTAAGATAATATCGACGCGATTCGTAAACAATTATTTCGGATTTCAGTTGTCCATTTTCACTCACAATTGGCTCCTCACCAGATGCTGTAATACGTGATAAATCGTCGATTTTTTTTTCGAACAAAGTTTGTAGAAAATAAAAAAGTCCTCGTTGAAGACGCAAATAGAGTAGGACTTATAACTTCGGTCACTGTTGAATTTTCGAAATCATTATAATTTTTCCCAAAATTTCGTATAATTCCCTTCGCATTGAAAAGACCCAGTACCGGTAACTTGACAGAAATAAAATCCACTCGATTTACTTCTATCACGCTAGTAATACAACAGGTGGAAACATATTCTATTTAGATGAAGTAGAAGCAATATTGGAAAGTGATAAGCTTCAACATTCGTATGATTTTCGGGAAAAACGACAAAGACTGAAACTTGTGAAATACCGAGGCCATCCAAGAATTTGACAAATTTATCAAGATGATCACGAAATGCAACTGCTGCGCTCATTGACAATATCAATCGGCTTTTTCGTCCTCCTAAGCCAACCTGAATTAGATTCCTTATAAGACGTGCTGGGCATTGAAATGACATACCTTTGAACGGCATCATCAAATGAATAATTATGTGGAACATACCAACCACAATTTGGATTAAATCAGATAGGAAATACTTGAATTCTTTTTTCTCACAAAACCATGGTAAGCTGGAATCATCATCTCACAAATACTTTAACCTGTTAATTTAATTTTCTGAAAGGAACTCACTTCCGCAAGTTTGATAAAACGACCTCGGTTGTTCTGTTTGACATCAACATAAAATCGTTTACTCTGCACCTGCAACATTTTGCTTGCAAGTTCCTGTTCTCCATGTGAAGGGTGCCGATCATCACCACTGCTACCGTCTGACATCGCTAATTAACAAGATGATAACTGCAACAAATATCGCTAAAAACTAATAAATACATGAGGGAAACAACTCTATGGTATCATGATACTCTATTTTATGATATTCTATGATAATTCTATGATACCCACCAATACTAACCTGCACACCAAAACCTTGAACTCCTTCCGAGACGAAAAACTACAAATAACTGAAGGTAATTATTGCTTCTAGGCTTATGTCGCAAACGTACAACTGTTTTCACTGAATATGACGAATGGAAACTATGGAACAGCAATGGATTAAACAAAACGCTTGTGCATTAGCATTGCAAGCCACTTTCGGGACAGTAACATCAGCACGCAGTCACCATGCCAGCAGAACATACATACAATACGAACCTATAAGGTCTTGTAGCCCATTCAATGAGCGTTAATTTCTCAAAAATCGAAACCACGACCACAGACGTGCACCTATGTATCGTACCATAAAATATATCTAACCTCCAAAAGAAAAATATCTAACCTCCGAAAGAGCAATGAATAAGTACCTAATGACTAATAAAATGCATCTTCGAATGAAACAATTCCTACATTACTTCACTAAAAAGATACACTGTAACAGGAGTAATGTCGTGCCACAAGATTAACATACCAGACCAATATACACTCGAGCGCAATCTATCCAGCAACCGAGGCACCAACCCAAACGTACCACTCCGAGGTCTTTTCCGAACTCCTCTACCTCTGCAAACACAAATAAACAAATACTCACTATCACCCACCTCGATGGTTAACCTTGATGAAAAAAAAAATCCCATTATGAATCAGAAAAATATATCGGAAACAGACTAAAACTCGAGGCATTTCCTAATAACATGAATCAACGCCAGTAAGTGTACAATATAAAAAGAAACACTAATTCAGTTTACATATTTGTTATCAACTTTATAACACCATAAAAATACTGCAGTTTGAAAGAGGACTCCACAGCTAACGCTGGCCTATACCTTAAGCAAAATGCGAATACTTAGTTATACATACACTAGAAACATGAAGTCTCAGCACTTCCCAGAGTTTTCAGGTCAAGCAACAAGGAACAAACGGAATGAGTGATATGGAAAGGATCCCTACAATTTGTTTTGCTGTTTTGCTGCAGTGGAAAGCAGACGACACTACATTGTCCTTTTTCTAATCAAGAAAGAATTCTAGAGTGCTCGTTTATAATAGTCTGCATTTGGTCTCTACTTGGGAAATGCACATTAAGTTACCAATTTAGCTTGCCAAAATTTCGTCAGCGTCATTGGCGGTGCGGAGATACACAGCCAAAATACTGTACTTTTTGGTCACTGCTCCTTCAGAGCTCTAAGGACTACAGACAGAAAACTTGCCAGTCGTGACACCCGCCTCGACACTGCTATGCCTGCCTGCTTAACAAACCACGAATCACCAGAATAACCCCCTTCCACCTCCTCCCGTGCGCACCCACGTATGAAACACCGCCTCCCATAATTAACTAGCCAGATTTAGGCTGAACATTTTGCACAGATAATCGATTGCGACTTCTCCGGAAAATTCGGCCGTTCGATATACACTATGTCGACCCTCTTTGAAAATTTGTTTATTCGGCCATGATGACAAATGCTATCGCTGACGCTGACGGAGATATGGTTAACTTGGTTCGAAGTGGGGTCATACAATTTTGGAGTTTGGAAGAGCGGTGGTCGATGGTAAGGGCCAGGCAACAGCGAGATTTTTCAGAACCATTGGATTTAAGGAAATGGATCCCATGCACCTCCTCTTTTCTATTCTACGTGAGTTTGTAAGCAAGTTTCCTGGTTTAGATGAAGTGGAAGGGCATTATTTGAAACAGAATCCTTTTTTGGTCTGCTTTCTTACATTCAATAAGATGTGATCGTTCTGGGACACTTGTGTACGTAATGAACGACTCGACGAGGCCAACTACAGCTTTAGGCCATGATGTGCTTTGATTTGCTAATTTAGATTGAAAGAGCGAGACAGTGGCGGTCCTGACAGAATGGGTAGTGGAGGAACATTTGGCCGTCTCAGGATCATATTCCAGAGGCGTTTGAATTGACTGTGAGTGAGTGACGCTTGTTGGAAGGATGGCCATTCACAGTTTACTCTTCCGTCGTATGTTATAAAACATTGGCTTTCTTCAATTCCGAAAATTATAACGAAGTTGAGGAACGACGTTTGGAATGGTGAGCGTCGTCGACAACATATAGGCTTTAAATATGGCACCCCATGAGTGACGTGGCAAGTGGGTATATTTTTGGTGTAAGCGTTGACAATTGTCGAACCAGTAGTCGCATATAGGCAATCTTCATTCTTAGTTTGCTTGTTTGCCGGTTTAATTTATTATTACAATTCATAAAAGAATTTAATATCATTTGGGCCTTCACGATAATTTGCTTTGCAAAAACGTAATCTTCGATTGTATTAGACTAGTGCTTCCCAACTTTTCCTTGACCAGGTACCACCTTTGTCGGATTATTCAAATTAAAATTACGTCAAAATAAAATTTGTACAATATCGACCAGATGGGATGATGCAATGCTGTAAGTAAAATTGAAGCGATGAGGAGAACATAAGCTAACAATGGGGTACATCACAAAAAGATTTCGGTACTTTTGCACGGCTGCAGAATAGGAACTCCCAGGAGTCAGCTAATCTCCACGATGATCTCGGTGAAGCTTATCAAAGCTCCTACTCGAAGGTATATATATATACATACATATACACATATGTATATACATATATATATATATACATATATATACATGTATACATATATATACATATATGCATAATGTATACATATATATATACGTGTATGCATATATGTATATAATGTATATATACATATATATATACATATATATGTATATACACATATGTATATATATATATATATATATGTATATATATATATATGTACACATGTATATATATATATATATACATGTATATATATATATATATATATAGTAAGAAGTCGCAGAGTCTTATTTTTTTACAACCAAACAACTACATCGCTCTGTACCCTTATCCGCCATCATTTCGATCACCAGCTACATTATCCCTTCCTTCCTGCCTTCACAATTTGATACCTTCCCAATAACATATCCCCATCCCAAAGAAAGACGAACTCTTATATCCCAATCACTACAAAACCTATTAACAAAGCGGCAATCATCTATTACCGAGGGCAACGCCAAGAGGTTTGTTAGTTAAAGTTGATCATACTGTTTGTTTATTGTACAACTCATTTTTGTCACTGCTTATCGGGAAAGCTAATCTGTTGAATTCGATTCTCAGCGATACAGATTTATTCGGGATGTAATATTGTTCTTCACAATATTACTAGTTAACAAGAAGGATAACAAATATATGTATATATATACATATATATATATATATATATACATATATACATATATATACATATATATATATATATATACATATATATATATATATAT
>NW_018108208.1:181238-200624 GCF_000183805.2 Loa loa
AATAATATGTATATATATACATATATATATATATATATACATATATACATATATATACATATATATATATATATACATATATATATATATATACATATATATATATATATATATACATATATATATATGTATATGACGCGATGAATTGGTAGGTAATGATGAATGATACAATAAGCAATATGATCAACAAATTCCTTGTCGTTGCCTTCGATAATGATTTGACTGTCGGTTAGTCGATGGGTCGCTGAGTTGGGGATATCCTACGGGAAGTGTATTTAGCGAATAGAAATATCGTAATTTGTTGTCCAGCGGTGGCGAATATACGAAAATGTCGTCATTTGTGGTTTAGCCGTGGAGGATGTATTGTCTGCTTGATTGTAAAAAACTAAACTCGGATTTTATATATATATATATATATAAGAATTAGAGAGTTTTGTAAGCCCCATCGAGGTTATCACGGAGGTATGGCTGCCTTTAACATTGTCCATTGTGTGCGTACAATGGATTCATTGTCCATGCTGTAGATACTGAAACGTCTTTGTGTTATGCTGTCCATTGTTAGCTTATATTCTCTTCATTGCTTTAATTTCACTTACGAGATTACCCAGAGGACTGCGGCCTTATCCAAGAGATATTGACAGAGTAATATGGTGATACATGTACCATCACAAGTCTACAACATCTCAATGAGAAAATGATCGTGAATGGGAAGCACCGATTGAAAAGTATTGGAAGATTACTTAGGCAACTGCAAGAATTAGGGGGAAAATGTAGAACATACGAACTTATTGACTATCGAAATGAACTTACCCAAGGACATCCTGATTAAAGTCTATGAACGAAAATTGAAGGATAGGTCCTGATTGGTAAGCAGACTGAGACAGTATCTAAAAGGGCTGATAAAATTGGAAGAAATCGCAACTAAAAACCAACTTGACCTACCATAAATCAAGAGTTCTGAAGTAAAATTTAAACGTCAGCTTTAGTTATGGTTAGATCAAATGGTGACAACTCAAGAGCAATGGTCGATAAGGTGAGTTTACACAGGGACCGGATTGGCAGAAACCCGACAAGATCTTGTGTCTTCTGTAATAAGAACCAAATGTGGAAATTATCCAACCTTGAAACAACGAATAGAGCGTTTGGGTGGAATCAACATGTGTCTGAAATGCATGAAATTGAGCCGTATTGCAAGCAGCTGTGGGATGAAAATGATACGGTACTTCCACTGCAAAAGTTCCAACAAATCAGCGTTGTGTAATGACCATGACAACGACGTTATTCAAACAGACAAACTAAGCAAGGAAAAAGTGGGACCAACCTGCACAACTAATTAATTTAGTGACTGGTCAAAGAGATGCGAAAGAAAAAAGATTTTGCAGTGTAAAGAAGCGTAATCAACCCAGAAGTTCCAGAGATAGAGACATAGGCACCGGTATTATTTAATCATGGTGTGTGCAATTGTCATTCGTTACAAAGGATTTAGCAGGTGGACTAAATCTCCAAGCAACTACAGAGGAGGAAGTATCGCTTTATTCGGCGACAAATTACCGAAAAAGTACTATACAGCAAAAACGAAAATGGCACAAAGATACTAGGGAAAGAAATCATTTGCTAAGTACACCTCATGGATTCCTAGCGAATAATATTCGATTGGTGGAGATAAATGAAGGGGATACATCATTTGTGATGAAATGTGATCAATTAGATGGCTTAAAAGTTAAAACCCGACTACTTATTGCTTATATGGGCAAATTCATCGAATGGAGGAAAACACAAGAGTTGAAGTCAGAATTTTCCCTGTTCCAGATAAGAGTTGACCAATATTAAATGGTTTTAATCTCCTGTTTAAAGGGAAATGCTCTACAAGCAGTAAGAGGTATTATAGAGTACCGGAAAACTATAGAGCTATAAGAGAAATATTGTTAGGAAAATCTGGAGAGTCATCTACCAATCGTTCTACTGTGAGTTAAGTTCTATAAAACAAAATGACTAGGGGTGGAAGTCAACCGTTGAAACAATCAAAAGGGTATTTGACTAAGAATGATAAGAGAAAACCTAAAGCATACTAGTATCGAAACCGCTATAGAAACTAAAATACCTGGTTGGATACTGAATAAAATATGTCAATGAAAGAAGGGTGACGAACTATGATCGATCACGGAACTCAAACAATTCCTTAGAAAATTAGTTAATAGAAACTTCTGCGTTGGCTGCAATCAATCAACCAAAACCAAGTGACCATAAGAAGGCTCTTGAACTGACCAACAATTCAACGAAAACTTCTGAAGACGGGAAGTCAAAAGACCTTTTGTAATAAGGATCACTAGGATAACGAATGCCATATTTATCCCACTCCCAAACAACGAATTGATCGTCTGAAGAAAATTTCAGTATAAACTGCTTCAAAAGAGGACATATTGAAGCCGACTGGAAAAAAAAACGGTACGTTGTTTCTGTTGCAAAAAGCCAGCAGCAGCGCTCTGCAACATCAAAGACCAAGAAGTTAAGCGATAAGAAGATTCATCAAATGAAGGAAAATGGATTATAATGAATAACGGAAACGTTGCGGTTAACACAATGACGGAGTTGAAAGGTAAAGAAGTCTTGCTTTTGTGTAAGGGAATTAACGTTCAGCGCATTATTTCTTCAAAACCTATGCAAGAAGAATCAATCATGAGATCGAATTATAAACGACTAAAATCAACAACAGTGGAAATCTTCGTGAATGGCCAATAATTGTAAGGCATTTACAGCGATTTGTCACAAACCTTTCAATTTTAATCGGAATTCATGTTTTTACTGACACGTCAAACTTAACGTATTCAGCAGCAGTGTGCATGCTAAAAAGGCAAAGGATGAATGAGAAGAAATCATTCTTGGCTTTGCAAAATCTCGCATCACCTCCCTATCAAAACGAATACGATGTCTCGATTAGAGTTACTCGCGATATTTATCGGACTACAAGCTGCATAATCAGTAATGACACAGCGAACCTATAAGATATAAAGGTAACTCAATGGTCAGATTCTAAATATACATTACATTGGATAAAAATCATCCTGGATTGTTACCAAGATTCATTCAAAACCGAGTCAAGGAAATGAGCAAAACGAAATTCACGTTTTGTTGTATCTTATCAGAACATAATCCGGTAGATGTGGCTACAAGAGGACTTCCTCCCCAAAAACTTAGATACTTTAGGCCGTAGTAGAACGGACTGCCGTGGTTGAGAGAAGAAGGCCACAATGAGTATATGACTTCAATAACAAGAACGAAATGAAAGAAATAGCCATCACAAAGGTTACACAAACTTATCAAAGGAATAATTTTCAAATTATAGATAGTACTCGTTTCAGCAAATGGTTAAGATTATTAAGAACAGCCGCTTGAATTCTCAAATTCATAAGTTTAGTAACCAAAGGAATCATCATGGTTGCAATCATTTTCAATAGAGAAAAATCAATTCTCAGCTAATGATTACAAATTGATAGAATGGTTATTAATCAGACAAGCGCAATCAGAAGAGATAATTGAGGAAGAAATTTATAAATGGAATTTGTATTACAACATGGACAAAAAATTATGGAGATCCAGAAGTTGATTAAAGAATTCGGAGTTGAATGAAACCAGCAAACATCCTATGTATCTTCCACGACACAATCCAGTAACGGAACTTCTCATACTAAAACAACATGAGGACTTAAATTACTGGAATCGGTCATACCCTTTCACAGTTTAGAACCACATTATGGCTGTCTAAAGGTAAGGCTCGAAGTTAAACGAGTTATAAACAAATGTATGGCTTGCAAACGATAGCATGCCAAACCATTCAAATTGACACCTATGCTCAGTCTTCCGGAAACACGAGTCAAGCGCTCTACACCCTTTGTACAAGTTGGTTTGAACTATTTTGGTCCTCTTTCCGTCAGGAGGTGATAATGGATTAACGAAAACATGGATAGCTTTATTTACATGTTTCACTAAACGAGCAATACATCCAGAGTTAGAAAGTTTTATTTACCGAAACCTTTCTGCAGAAGGTTTAACTCCCGATTTGGTTACCCCAAATTTGTCTTAAATGATAATACTAGCCAATTTCAGTTGGTTTTCAATATGGAACGAAATATTATAACTTCTTGGCAAAAAAGGGAATGATTTTGAAAAACATCATACGAAAAGCCCCATGGGATGGAGGAGTTTATGGAAAACTAATTGGACTAATAAAAAAAAAGAAAAAATCAATGAGAAGGACTACTGGCAGGAAATTACTGGAGGAAAGAGAATTAATAATCTTAACAGTAGAAGTTGAAGGCATATTCAATACCCGGCCATTAATTTATGCAAATTTCGACGTCATCACACGTCCTATTGACTTTATCCTAATGATTCTTTGAGCATGCAATCTGCTAATGATAATGAGCGCGAGGAATTTATTCCTCAGACTAAATACCAAAGATAGATTTGTCAAGTACTGTCGTGGAAATTTTTGTTTTTGCGTTAGAGGAGATTGACGATGAGGTCCCTTTATATTGTTTGACACGGGCGCAAGAAGTTTGATAATGCTTTATTGATGTCACTGATAGATTTATTATTTCTAGATTACTAACGAGTATACAAAATACAGTCACGAGTGGATTTCTTGTTGGCATAAAGAGGAAATGTAGCTGAGTAGTTGAATGGGAGCTTGAGGAGACTTGTAGAACCAAAAGAAGCTGTAAGTTTTGAGACTTGTAGGACACCGAATGAAGTTTCTCGATCGGCCAAGAAAACTCTTTATATAGTGGTGTGGTTTACATAATCTGATACATTACATACAAGTTTTGTTCTCAGACAAAAGAATACGAATTAGTTTAACGGAAATCCAGATATTAACCACTGAATGTAACCACGGTTATCAGATTAAAGAATTTTACAAGATACCTATCATTATGTAAACTAGGTTGTCAGACCAGCTGGTCATTGATAAACCAAAAATTCATTAACAAACCTCTAAGTAGCTTGATTATCAAGCCGAAAATCCTTTACGCAATGTCATAGATAGGTATTGGACACATGATTCATTACTTAGGACGTTGAAAATTTTGATTTTTGTGTAATGAATCGCTTGTCGGTGAAAATTTTCAAGTAAGGGAATCTTTATGCCACAAATACTTTCACTGTTCCAACATATAAATGTTCTCGGGTTTTCCGAAAAGTATTGGGTAAATACTTTCAAAATATATATGGAGGACGGAATATTTAACCAGTCTCAGATGACGAGATCAGAAAGAGCACATCTCGCCCAAGAAGGTAGAGAACTTTCCGTGGGGAGAAAATTGTGCTAGTTAATGAACCGCAAATCCCATGTGGTATATGGAAAGTAGCAAAAATTAAGGATAATAAGATGGATAAAAACGGCGAGGTAAGAAGAGCTCAAATAGAAACACTTTATGGGAAACTTCTCAATCGACCAATAAATATGTTGTACCCTCTCGAAATTAATGATGGAGGGGACTTTCTCGATGACGATGACGAAGAAAATATAGAAATTCAGTCAAATCATCAGAAGATCGACATTCCTGAAGATTCTGTAATGCTACGAACTAGAAGTGCCATAAAATGACGATACCAATCAATGAAACTATGCAACTCAAATCTAATGAACTTATTTTAAGTGATTTCTATAGTCTTTATATTATTGGCACAAGCAGTGGCAAAAGAAAATTGCCAGTGTAAATGGTATTCCAGATATCGTCATATCTGGAATACCATTTAATATTCCAGAAAGATGGAATTATAAAGAATTACAAACGAAACAAAACCTCATGTCAGTTTAGGTTGATTCCCGAACTCATGTCAGAATTCCTGCGATCAAATGTAGCAGTATTATCCAAACATTATGCGCTAAAGCGTTTTCACGTTTTCATTATCAGTAATTTCGGACCAGTCGAAAAGAAAAAAAAAAATGTGATTTACAACAAATCTTATAAAACGAAAGCAAATTCATGTCTTCACTGACGTTTAAAAGTAGTATATTTCACAGCAATACATGCTTTAGTAATGTTGAAAAAGCGGAAACACCACTGATTTTCGCCATAAACTAGCGCCAATTAAAGGAATGAGTGTTTCTTGATTGGAAATGCTTGCGATATTTGGTGTACGAGCAGATTGTTACGCAGCAACCAGAATTAAACGGGTGTCCAATAACATTATGATCAAATTCGAAATGTGCACAGTCACTAAGACCTGCTATTACGATTCCTATAGAACTGAGTGGAAGAAATACGGAAGGCAAAATTTTGTTTCAAAACATCCCAGGTGAGCATAATCATGTGAACGTTGGTACGAAAGGAATTCGTGAAAAACGAAAGAAGTAAAAGGGACCACAATGATTAAGAAAACCCGAAACTAAATGGCCCCAGTGGGGATACCAAACTACGAAAATTTATGAAGACGAAAAGAATAGAGGAATGGGTTATTACAAAAGTCACCGTTCAAAAAACCGAGGGTGCAAACTTTTTGAATCATCAACGCAAGCCGATTTAGCAAGTGGTCCAAGTTAGTAAAAACGGCTATATGGGCTCATAAATTTATCCGAAGAACAACAAAAGGAAAATAATCATTGTTAAATCCGATACCGACAAAAGGACATCGGCTAACAGTTGTAGATCATAATTTAGCTGAGTGCGTGCTAATTAAACAAGCACAAACAGAAACAATCACCGAAGTGAGAAAGTAGAACTTGTACAACGACGATGATAAATTATGGAAATCACAAAATCGTCAAGAAGATTCGGAGCTAGATAAACGGAACAAACATCCAATTCATTTACCGGGACATGATGCAGTTACTGAGCTTCCAACACGACAAGAGCATGAGACGTTAAATCAGGAACGGAGTATCTAAAAGATGGATTGCCTTACTCCATGTCGGGAAGGCACATACACTTTTGGAAGTGAGATGCAAATTTTGGATACCAGGGTACCGAACTGAAATTAAACGCGCTGTTAATGCATACGTTGCAAACGATGATCAGCGAAACCGTTCAGGTTACTCATCATGTCAAATCTATCGGAAACACGAGTCAATCGATCAGGAGCTTTTGCAAATGCTAGTTTGAACTATCTCGATCCTTTCTCAGTTAAAACCAAAAACGGAGTGTCGCAAAGATGGGCTGCCTTATTCACGAGAGCAATACATTCGGAGATAGCAGACGACTTATCTGCGGAAACTTTCATCCACCTGTTAGAAAGGATTCATGTTCCGAAAGAGGTATCCAGAGCGAGTCATAAGTGATAACGCGAGTAGTTCCAATTAGTCTTTAAAACCATAAAAGTGTCGGTGATTTCCTTCAACAGTGATTTTCTTTCAATTCA
The DNA here is from genome assembly GCF_000183805.2 of Loa loa. Taxonomy (NCBI): domain Eukaryota; kingdom Metazoa; phylum Nematoda; class Chromadorea; order Rhabditida; family Onchocercidae; genus Loa; species Loa loa. The sequence continues at coordinate 188,598 of NW_018108208.1, forward strand.
ACCATGGGAAAGATTGAGGGTTGTTTCTGGTTCAAACTTGGGCAACTAAACCTTCATTACGAAAAGTTTGTTAATACAACAAGGAACTAAGCGATTATGATTTCAACAAGACAAATTAATGACGAAAATAATATGAAAAGGAGATCCAATAATGCACGATTAGTCTATCCAACCGACCTAGTTAAAATATATATTTTAAAATGCTTCTGATGCTCAGGACCCTCCGCCTCCTCGAGTAAGGGAGATCCTGGTACAGTTCCGAGATTATTAGTACAGTTCCGAGATTACTTTGTTAGCGCATGTGGAATGAAGCTCTTTGATAGAGCACATGGACACAATGGACGCACAATTTTAGCTTACATTTGACTTTTTTTAGCTTACACTTTATTTTTTTTTTATTGCACAGTAAGTTCGCACATGCAACATCTTATACCCAACGGTATCAAATTTACAACAAAGGAATTACCGATTCATTGCTTCTCCTCGCGATTCCACCAAAACTATCCATGAGGCGAGCGATTTATCCGGACCTGGTCCTTGGTCGGAGACCTCCAAACGATAGAGATGTCCTACTGAACCGCTGATCGACGTATCCCATCTCTGCTCCTTACGAACCTGTCGACTTTTCTCATTCTCCAGGTATTCCTGTGACAATCGCCTTTCAATAACACCAGCTGATCAATTTCAGGTTCTCGTCGAATTCGGCTACGACGCTCTCGTTGTTTGCGTTGAGCTCGTTTCCTCAGTTCTTCTGTGTATTCTTGCCATATTCTCCATAGGTAATCAAGTCTCTTGCATACAAGCTTGTATTGATGAGTCAATTCCTTATTTGTAAAATTTCCTCCCCTCCCCCCCCCCCCCTCCCTCTCGATGTTGTCTTGTTTCTGCGGTAAGTTTTTTCTTCTGTTAAATGCTCTCCTCCAGCTGGGCCTGGATTCAAAAAATTCCCAGGTCTTAGCAACTAAACCTCTTCCAGATCTACCAAGGGTCTTTCGCTGATAATCACTTCAAGTTCGGTGACTAAAGTTATCAATTCTCCGTTGTTAAGGAGCTTTGTACCGATGGCTCTTCTTAGAGATCCTTTAGCTACTGCATTTCATAAACGCCACTCTACGAAGGAGCGACTGGAGCAGTGATTTCCCATTCCATCGTTCCACTTTCCACTGTACTTAATTCTACAAGTACCTTGTAACCTGCTATAAGATCCTTTGCATTGTTGGTAATTATGTGTTTCAGTTTGTTAAGTTTGCTTATAAATCTTCGAAATGCGTGTACGCATTGTTCAGCCGGCATTGTTTTCACTATTTCGGGATGCATGGCCGGAGCGGCTGGGCATGTAAACAAAGCCATCCATCGTTTGGTATTAGCATGATTCTCCTTTATTAGAACTGACCCAAGTATAAATTAATATAAGATTCTTGGCACTGTCGGAAATTGTGTGTTTCAGTTATTTTCTTCGGCTTAAAAATTGGGATTTCAAACGGTCGCGTCTCCATAACTTTAGCACTGGGATAAGGAGGTAAGTCTGGTCGTTTAAATGGCGTAGCCATCTACATTGTGCAATCTCTACAAATCTTAAGATTTTCTTAACATGTGGCTGCCCGTATCGGGTCCAATACCGTTGTCTCATCGTGCTCCAAGCGTAGTATACATTCGCATGAAATGGTTTCTCACAGTACTGTTCCACAATCAATTTTGCTAGCTTTCCTTTATTGATGAAGTAAATCGCTAATCTCAGGACTATCGTTGAAATCGCGAGGAAAAGCAGCAAATCAATAATTCCTTTAATGCAAATTTGATACCGCTGGAAATAAAATGTTGCATATGTGGATTTACTGCGCAATGTAAAATGTAAGCTAAAATTGTGCATCCACTGTGTCCATGTGCTCTAATAAAGAGCTCCACGTACGCTAATAGGGGCGCTAATTCTTGTAATCTCGGAACTGTACCAGAAGATGCAGAGGATCCTGAGTACCAAAGCATTTCAAAAGATGTATCTCAATTAGGTATGTTGGATAGACGATGTCGAACGTCGTTGGGTCTCTCTTTTTCATATTGTTATCGTCATTAATTTGTCGTACCAAAACCGTAATTGCTGAGTTCGTTGTTATATTAACAAACTTGTCGTAATAAAGATTTTATTCGCTAAGTTCGAGTTATTATCAACCAAGGAGGCAGAAATTCCCAACCTTTGTCACGGTCGAAGAGAATCGTCGGCAGTACTTTGTTTTCGGTTCTAAGTGGCGTTTTAATTTTGATGGCTTAAAAGTATCGTTGCCCGAAGATAGTGGCGTATATAACTCACAAACCGTAGTGAGTTTGTTTCCCCATCACGTTCAATGTAGATAAATCCGAATTTAATGTAACTATTTTCGTATTTTTTCTTAGGTTCCATTTTCCGAAAATAAAACAATGGAACAGCGACTTGAGGAGCTTCGCCACGCTGTCGGACTGCCGGAATGGAAATTACATTCAAAATAAAATCATTACATTATTATAGAATATAATATTTTGAAATGAATATTATAGAAGGAATAGTAAAAAAGGAAGGGATAGGGGAGGAAATCGAACAGACAGGGTGATGAAATTCCGTTGGTAAAAAAATTTAGGCGAAGAGCTACTACTGGACTGACATCACAAAGAGATCTCGGTACTTACAGTACAATATTACTAGGTGAATAAGCCCATAACTCTCACGCCCGAATCAACGTACAGCTTAAAAAAAAAAAAAAAGCAGAAGAAAACAGCACACGCCTGTTTTACTGCTCCGCCATCCTCCCGGTCAGTATTTCAATTCGCGTGGACCACAGATTGGGAACCATTGGTTTAGGCAGTACGATAACTTTCAGCAACTTCAAGTCCATTTTCCAATTCGATCTCTTGTTTATGCATTACGATTTGTACCTTGCAGTTATCATAATGGCGGATACTTCTGATTAGAGTCATGGAGCAGTTATTTCCCACTGTTTCCTTGTTTGTAGTGAGAGAGTAATTGCTGATGCATGCATACCAATTAAATCTTACAAAGCCAACCTAATCATACATCCAGATTGGTTTTGCAGAACCGTTCGCTGAGCTCAAAGAATAACCTGATTGAAGTAATCTTTATTATAATTTTATGCTACAATAAATAAAATAGATGTCTGTGTGATCTCAACAACCCATTAGATCTTAGGCATACGTTAGGTGTTCGTTTGCACGAACAATATCCATCTGAGTTATGCTGATTGTTCCGTAAAAACAAGGCATTCTCTTTGATATGGTTGTTGCTATTTCTCTGGGTAAGCCCGATGATCAGAAATATTTATCATTAGCTTTCAGATATGAAATGAAAATACAAAACAGTCCTTAAAATCAAGAAAACCTTATCAGGAATTCCTATGAATATCATATTGACTGATCACACGTTGTACATTATGCACAAATTCTCTAAGACTGCCACTAGAAAACTAATCAGTATTAGTTTTTGAAGTGGAAAGGTTAAACATCAGTGTGCTATTATGCATCTTTGGATGCTATACGGTGTCTTAAAGATTTCCTAAGTCTTCTTTGAAGAATTCCAAGACCCAAGTCACAAATTTCAAAACCCGCACACTGCTGAAATTTCCATATTCTTGAAGCAGAGTTTCGAGCTGAACCGCTTGACATCGAGAAAGAAATGAGTTCTGAAGTCTCTGAAGGTCAAATTAGTCGTTTAAAGACACAAAAGTCCAAGTGCTGGAAGTGGAGTAGGAGATAGCAAGACTCTATAAACCTAACAAATTACGATGAGTACATCACATGTGCTGAATTTCCAAAGTGAGAGATTTGTGGTTAAATCTTTCATTTAACATAAAATACATGACGGTAAAAATGATTAAAACATTAGATGGGCAGCAGATAGAGAAACTACCAGAAAGTACACATACTATTTTAGGGAAAAGATTTAGGAACTATTATGATATGGAAAGATCATCAAATGTGTTCAAAATACACAGAGTCTTTCTAGAAGTTGGAAGTGTCAGGATTAGATGAAATTTGTCCTTGTACAAGTAACAATCATTACTGGTTACTTCAACTTCTTACCGTTAGTGTAGAAGAAGACATAATACGATTCTTCGGCTTAATGCCGAATTACAAATATAATTACCATACATATTGGTGAATTAATATTGGATAGAATGTGCCATTTTTGTTCTGTTATATATAATTAGAATGTACTGGTTAATTAACTTTTCACTATTATTTGGTTTTCTTCGGCCAAATATATGACCGTCTCGAACAGTTTTGATGTCTTCAATTTAATAGGATGTACAGATCAGATTTGATTGAAGGTGTTAAAAATATGATTTACACATTTCTGTGTCTAGAAAATATTGCTGCATACAGCAATATTTTTTTAAATATAACGGAAGAAAAATGGCACATTCCGTCCAACATTAATTTATCAATATATATGATAGTTATATTTGTATTTCGACATTAAACGGAAGAATCTTATTATGTCTTCTTCTACGTTAACGGTAAGAAACTAAAGTAACTAATGATTGCTACTTGTGCAAAGGCAAATTTCATCTAATCCTGACGCCTTCAACTTCTAGAAAGACTCTATATGTGCATTTTGAATACATTCGATCTTTCTTCATTATAATAGTTCCTAGATCATGGTTTAAAAGCAGATATTGAACTATGTTACAATACGTTGCCGGACATTTTTGGCAATTTTACAAAATGATTAATAAGGAATTAAATTTGACATAAGAATTTTCCTCATGTGCTACGAAAAGCTTTTAACGGAAATAAGGAAATGGGTTGCGGGGTCTCGAATTGAGAGGTAATCCAAAAAATCTTTCGAAATTTCGGAAATTAGATGAAATAACTTATATATTTTAGGAAATATGAAGCATCACTTATTTAGTGATGCTTCATATTTCCTACTTCATATTTGTTATTCTAGGCAGAAGACATATGAAGTTGAAGTGCGTGTGATGATTCTTCGTTTTGAGTTACAATAGCCGATCAATTAAACTTATAAACTGTGTATACAGAATCAGCGATAATGTTGAAAACAAACAGTTTCCAAAGACACTCTCGGCTTCCGTTCGCATGATAGGCTTTAAAATGGGTGTAGATCCCACGTTTCTTTATAGTGAAATTTGTTCGCATCAGTAACGAACTGGGTTTTCAACTTTTTTGAGGGTCCCGAACTACAAAAATGGTTGCAGCTCTCTGCTTTCTGAATATTACCGTATTTTACAAAGGGAGTGGCAGAAAGTGATCAACTAATATCCGTAATTATCGTGGATGGGTACTGTTGTTTATTATTCAACAAAGATAAATATACTTGTTAGAATTGCCGTGTTCTGAAATGGTTCTCTAAGACGTTGTACTCAAGTAGTGATTATTATAAATGAATCACTTGTAATTTTCAAATTTATTTTCATACTAAGTTGATCTGAGGAAATTAGCAAATTCATCGTCATTGTTACATGCACTCATCCCTCCCTGTAGAAATCTGACTATATTTCTCTACATTTGCTAAGTCATAGTTTTTTTAATACTACCGATTTTGATATACAGACCGTAATTTTTTTTCATTTCTAACAATGTTAAAAGACTTCAGGATTCTAAGCATGAGAATAATGCCAAGCTTAATGTGATTCATTCACTGTAATCCTAACAACAATCTTCCCAATAGCAACACCAATAACTGTTGCGGGCGAACAAATAAATCCTAATAAGCAATCTTGTAATACCAACATTATTCCATATTCCATGATATACTCCACTGCTGATGTTTCGATTGCATTATTTTTAGTACTGGGACAGAACTGGTACCACGTACAACTCTTTTCTATAATTGTTTCATCGTACCATCAATTGGACAGGTGTTTCTTTGAGCACAGTTCTTGAGTGCTAATCTTACTTTGGTTGCTACTGCTATATCACCACTACCAATTCTACAAAAAAGTGCCCACGTGTGTTTATCAATAATAAACGATGTAGTGTTGAAAATATATAACCAAGCAATTGTGCGAGTTCCTGATTTGCGCACAATAAGCACATTATTTCAGGTCAGCAAACCATCGCAGCTATTAGATAGATTTTTTTTTCTTGAAATAAAACGCCCCATAGCTGCGATGGCATGCTGACGACGCAAATGAAAAATTTCCTTCTGCTGTTCAACTATGAGAAAGTACTCTGAAGAAAAAAAGTTGTTCTTGTCTTCTGCTTCTTGCCTTTCTGCAGTTGTCTAGTTCTTTTTTTCTTTAACTTGGTTTTCGTTTTGGATGACTTTGAACAAAACGTAAATCATGTGTTATCTAGCAGAAGAGTGCAAATATCCATAGATGCTTCTGAATTAATCTTCATGGACACTGAAAAACCAATGGAAAAGTATTTATTACCGCGGATTCTTTTCGATTTACTTGCTGCCTCTCGCCCATTAACATCTAAGTCGGAGCAGACTAGACAACGCAGTAAGAAAATAATGTTAGAGTTACGAGTGATAATTTAGATCTTGCAACGATTTCTTGCTATCTGTCAAAGAAAAGTTTGCGTGTGAGGCGGCTACAGCAAAGTCGTGGCGAATGCATCTATGTGACCACTTGTTAGCCACTGCTCAGATTGATGAAGTCCCGATTACTGGAAATACTCCTTTTGTTTTTTTCATCATCACTTTTCTACTTGATATTTAAGGTCATAAGTCACGGTTCGCAGTGGAACAAGTCAGTGTTCGTCGTTCATATTTGTATGGACATTATGATGTTGATTTTAGGATAATTGCGAATAACAGTACATGACAAAGTTTTACACGTTCAGGCTGGGATGTGGAGCGAACCCGACTTTCCATATCCAGAAATGGAGTCGGCATATCGGCCAGTACTGACATGGCAACGTCGACCGCCACGTTTTCCACTTCCATATGCTCGTCCGCCGGATATACCACCACCATTTATGAAACCAGATATAAATATGATGCGAATGGGTGTTCCGCCCCCATTTCGTATACCAAGGATGCCACTTGAACTTGTGACTCCTCATGCTGGTTGGTTTTTTACAGTTGGGCAGAAATGATTAATAAGTTCTGGTAGACACATTGTATATCAGTCATTGTACAATATAGAATCAAATCGTCATATTTATGCTATTTGGTTCATTCCTTTTAGTTTTATTCGCTTTATCGTTTTGTTATACTGCAGCAGTTAACTACAATCTTCCCATAAACTTAGAAGTTAGTGGTACCTGTGACCAGTCTATTCAAAAAGGTTGTTTACTTCAGAATCTTCTGGTGCCAGCTTCAGTTAAAATCAACTTTAGTCAGAAATCACTGGCTGTATAAAAATGAACTGTGCAGTGGAATGAACGTGATTTTGTAGTGCGCACATAAAAACGGAAAAAGTGTACTTGGGACGAACAGAAGAAAACCGCATTAAATCGGTGATAAGTAATATCTTTTTCCAGGTCCAGGAATGCCACCTCCACCGCTACGTCCCGTACGACCTCCCAATGTACCACTCTACCAAGATTTTTCCGCACCCTCACGCCCTACACCAATAAATATCAGCGTTCAAACATCAGCACTAAAATGTAACGTAGAATGGAAAGCTCCGGCAATCTCAAGTTCGTTTACCGTGAAATCACGTGAATGCTTTTCTTTAGAAGTTTTGTATCGTTGGTACGCTGGGGTTTGAATTCGTAAAGGGAGTGATTAAGTAATTAGTCGGCATTAGAAATGTTCAACTCAAGCAGTAAGATTAGGATTCAAGAAATCAGGAAATAACTAAAGCTGTACTGTAAATTTAAGATTGTATGTATGTGTTCAGAATGCCAGATAGTCGCACTACCCGGCACATTTTATGCCTCATATGGGCAAAAATATCAGAATTCATTTTTATAGCCATTTAAAAATTCTAAATCAGTTACAGAAACACTGAAATATACATACAAACTGGAAGTTTGGGAAGGGGTTAAGTGCGACACGTTTGATTTTCCGGCACACATCCTGACGTACAAGTTAAGAACTACACCAGGTACAGTATATAAGGTAAGCAGGACTTCTGAATATCCTGGTTTGCAAACTGTGGCAGAGCGATATAATAATTGGCACATTACGAGTTAAGAATATTTTGGATGACCGTAATATTCACTGTGGCACTACTGATGTGAAATTTTTTTAAACAGGGTTTCGAACCACGCCATCATTGACGTTAATTAAAATTTAGGTAAACTGTGATTTAAGTTTAAGTCAGCTCTTTATGACGTATATGACGACGTTTGAATTAATTGTTTTCACCAGTGGACTCTTTCGATTAACTAGGCAGTTGAAGTTATATGCCTTTCATAGTCTTTTAATTACAAGTTTCTGCCATTTTTTTTTCCCATAGTTTTTTTTACCTTTGAGTTTTCCTATCTCCATATGTTAGGGAAGTATCATTGACTGTCACTGATTAATATTCATTGCTGCTTACATAACTTCAGAATTCGATATGTGGAATCGATTGGTCAGACGAGAAAGAATTTACGGTTTAAGAAAATTGCGTTTAATTCTCTTCTTTTTATACTCGAACTAATATTTACTGCTCCAACTGGAATCATTTTTCAGCTTGAGTTATCCGCACGCGATGCAAACAACACTATTGTAGCGCTTGGAACAACCTGCATGAAGGCAGGTTCGTGATTATGCTTCAGAGTATGAAGTGTGAACATATGAGAGATGACACCAGGTTTATTGAAAAAAACAGTGGTTTTGCAGTAATTGTGCATTTTAGTTTTCTCAGCAGAAGAAATGCAAACGCTTTACAAAAAGTCGTTAGATTTCGTAGGGACAGTTATGCATTCGTTCCGCTTCCTGTATCGTTGCAAGCCAAAGATTTATTATGACGATATACAGGTATTCAAATTCTCGTGTACGGCTGTTTTTGCATTGTGTATTTAGAATAAATAGTTTAAGTTGTCTAGAATTACATACATAGTAGTACTTTGTGGTCATGTTTCGATGAAATTTTGTTCTTATAATACTAATTGATATATCCGACAGCAAAGATTATAGAAACTCGTAGAGGTCAAATAAATTACTGAGAGGAGTTCAATTTTCTGATAAATTCTCTTGTGTACGGAATTTTTATTAGTTTCATCGCGGTGGAATAATGGAAAAGTATATGAAGGATAATAATGGTCAGGCAGCGTCGTCAATTAATGGTGCTATAAGTGGTAAGTTCATACAGCTTTTAGTGATAACATTTGCAGAACTATTCGTGTGTGATAGACTGCTCTACACAAATAGAAGGAATGCTGCTGTTGTATATTGCAAAAAGACCATAGTATCCATACTTGCGGTGTATCACAAGGATTTGTTCAAAAACGAAATTGAGTTACCTCGCGGTTTTTCTGCAGTATAAGAAGTGTCTACCATTTTATAACGAAAGCATTGTGTTTATCTATTATGCTATAATCAGGACATAATTATAGGTCTGTTTTTTTCTGCTCGGTTGTTACCTGACGGAAGTTTGCCAACCCACTCGCCTTTTGGCAATGTTCGAATGTTAGTGCCGGCAATGACGCTACTTGATCCAGCTCGTGTAAACATGTATTTTTGCGATTTCTACTGCAACTATATAACTCATTATGTTACAGTTGTAATCTGCGAAAAGCATTCAGATGTGAGTTATGTCGATGTCCGCTCATTACTTTTGTGAAACACATCAGGTATTCAAATAAGATTCAATTTTTATTCATTTTCATGCCGTCGTTCGTTGTAACTTCCACCAGCGTTTTGTTGAAGGTCTGTTATTTCAGACTGATATTTTTTGTATGCAGCGCTTGATTAAATTGGCTCCGGATTCTAATCCATTTTTGCGGATTATATTTAGACCTCCAATGTTTGAGCCCGAATTTTGGGTAAATAAAAACGTTTGGGTAGAGATATATTATACAGAAAATGTACCGCTGAACTGGGGTCGATTTGATGCAATCACCGCAACCGGTGCAGGTACATCACGCGTAGGAGGTTTACCGCATAATAAGGTTTGTTCGTTATAAGAATATTTCTACTAAAAGATAGAAATAACTCTCTAGTACTTTTTCCATCTTAATGAAAGCATTAGCTAGATAGTCGTTGAATCTTCCAACTTGTATAAATATAATTCAGAATCAAAATGTGAATCCATAGTCAATCAGTTTTAATTTTTTCCACCGAATACCATTTTAGCAGTGTCAGATGTGCAATTTGTATCCACAGAAAAATAGTTCCACTGCCAAAATTGCCTCAACTAAGCTTAATTCTACATTTGAATTGCTTCTGCATCTGGAACATAAAAGATTTGGTAATGAAAACATCAGTGAATCAGCTGATTTGATCGAGACAATCTGTTCCGTTATCGACTCTGTGGTGGAACAATGCTCACAGGATACAGAGAATGAAAGCAGTAAGCAGGTAAGAACGATAATGAATTCTTGTAGGTAAGAAGCTAATTTTCTCACGGTAAACAACTACGCAAGTTACTAGACATAACAAAAACGGACGCTGTGTACTAACATTATCATTTAAACATAAGCATAAGATTTTAATTAATAGTGGTGAATTTAATAGAAAAAGAGTAATTGTAAAAGGAGATCAATCTGCAATTTATATTAGGATCGTGTCATTGTCTTTAGTAAAAGTCTGGTCTGTGATCAGTATTTCTGGGGTTACAGGAAAGCGACAATGAAGAAAAAGGAAAAAGAAAACTAGAATCACCTGAAGAAATCATGCAACGTCTTGATGCGCAAGATTTATGTGAGGAGATGCAAGATGCTAAAAAATGTCTAAAGGCATTCGTTGATAGTATGGGCAGTGGCATATTAAAGATTGAACGGTTGTTGAACGATGCGAGGCAGTTTTCAATGCGCTCAACATTTTTGTCGCAAAACTGTCTTGTACGATAGCTTCAGTTGTTATATTTTATTTTAATCTAATTGTGGATCGCAGAGAGAATATGTTAAAGGAGCTAAAATGGCTTGATAATGTGGCTGGATCTTTTTCATTATAATTATCAAGCGTTTGAATGAGTAGAGCATGTGTATTCGAACTGTACATTTTCTGTCTGTTTGCACTGGCCCATATAGCTGGAATGTAATTTTGCGTTGGTGATTGGAAGCGTCTGTTATTGTTCACCATGCTTATCATGTTCATTTCCATTTTTATGCACGTTCAGTGTTATCACTCTCGGATCTCACCAAAAGCTGATTTTTACTTGTTCTTGTTTTTGAAGAGCATTGTCCGGTGTCTTAGACGATTAATACATTTGTGTTACCTTTGCATGTTTTTGCACTTTCATAGGTTTTTGTTTCACATTATGATAAAAATCCTATCCATGTTTGTTCACATTCTTCAGTTTGTTTGAATTGCAACTGCTGAATTGATGACCAATTGTAGTTGAATTGGTGAGTGTGTTACACAAATACCGGGTTTTTGGTTTTATCTGAACTAGGTGAGCGGTAGATTATCTCTAATGAGTGAAAGAAGCGTGTAGAGGTTACACGTTATCTGCGTTTTAAAGGTTACCGCTTCTTGTGATTTTAGTACATAATATGGGTTTCACAATGCTAGCGGCAACGCTTGCTGATTTTCCATTGGTTATATCCGGCGACAGGAGTGGCCTATGAATTGTATGGTTTATATCCTGCGGGAGTACTTCCTTAGGTTTATTTATTTTTCATTTTTGAAGCTAATGAAGTGGAATTTTATGTATTAGGGGGAGTGGCGGTCACTGCATGGAGTACTCTTCGTGGCATCCGAGTTCCTTTTTAATTTTGGAATATATTCTTTTCGTATTTCTGGTCGGTAATATTAGCACTTTGGATAAGTATGCAGCTTATGACAGGAAGTAGAAGTTATTAAAAATTTTTTTTTTTTTCTGCATCATTTTACGTAATGTTGTACAATTTGATTAAATATTAAGACTGAAGTTGAGATTGATTTGCATCGGTTGAGATCAGTTTACAATAGAATTGATTCGACTACAGAAAAAAAAAGACAGTTGGGTTTTACCGGGAATGCTGTAAACA
>NW_018108208.1:201356-205030 GCF_000183805.2 Loa loa
AAAAAAAGACAGTTGGGTTTTACCGGGAATGCTGTAAACAAGTGAATTCGAGCATATAGTTTCCAGTGCACTGACACTTGGATAGTAGGATATAAGCTAGCTGTAAGGTGGAATAGGCTACTCCAAATAAGGCAAATAAAGGTCTTGGGCAAAGTATGGTCATAATCCGGAATGTTTATTAATTTCTCCTACTCTTCGAAGCACGTGCTGAAGGAAGGCCATGGGTTCTTTCCTTTCGCTGGCAATGGCATATCGGTCTTATTTCGGTAGTTGTGTAGTTATTTGACCTTATTGCGTATATTTTCATTTTATGTATTCATTTTATTAGTGGGTTCAAATTCTACTTTTTGTTGCTTGTTTCTAAGCTGCCTTGGACCAAATGTACCTCGTTATCGATGTTTTCTGTTAACTACTGACATTTTATGAATTGTTACTGAGTTGACTCAGGTAATTAATGGTGTCATGTGTTCGCATCAATTTATTTCGAACAGCTGACACGATCTCTTAATATATGTTGCAGTGGATTCAGATTTTTGCACTGTGTGATTAGAAAATCATGATAAGGACAAATTGTAAACGAATTCGTCACTTTGGTTAGGTCGTATGCTTTAATTTCATGGGTAAGGTCATATATTTGTTTCCTTTTTTTCTGTTTCTTTTGTGATGGATAAATGTTTAGTTGGAGAGGGAAAGAGATTTTCAAATGATCTAGAAATGATGTTTAACATTCGGGACAGTGAAAGAACATCGTGAGATTTGCTGTTTTTATATTGCATTCGGCTAAAAGGATATTACGTTACTCATATCCCATTGCATCATTCCAATGCGATACAACAACGTTGGAACTGTTGTATTTTATTAGGACGATGTAATGGGATATGAACAATTTGATGTCTTTGATGTTATTAGCTGTTATAGCTATAATTAAATTGATGTATTCGATCCATCCATTTCACGAAATAGAATTTTAGATTTATAAAAGTCATTCTTTTTCACTTGTACGAAATCTTATCGGTATAACTAGGCTGGTGTTACTTCATTAAACGATTTTTATCTTTCCTAAGTGGTTGATTTAACAATGTAATCAACCTTCCCTTTAGCTCACGTGCAATTTACTGACTTTTTGTCTGTTTGGTGTGCAAATTGCGGTTACAAACTTTCATGGGAGAACATTGCAGGTAATTTGCTCTGCATGGGTTATACAGATTTTATGGAATGGGTGATTGAAAATGGTGGCGAGCATTTTGGCGTCGATATCAGGGATTGCTCAAATGAAGGTGGAAAGGGATTGTATGCAACAACAGACTTCCGAGAGAATGAAACAGTAATATGCATACCAATGGAAATTATCATCACTGCTGGATTTGTTGCCGAAATGCCGGGTTATTGTGATGTTTTCAAAAGGTTCAGTCCAACCTATAAGAGATGATTATAACAGAAATAGTGTTGTATTATATCTAAAAGAGACAAAAGAGTAATGGAAGTCCTACGGAACTCCAGATAATACAATCGGGATTTCTGTGGTTTTCTTTCACTTTGATCGCTCTGAAGTTGATAACAAGCTAAGGCATTAGAAAACCATATGTATGACGAAAAATATGTTCATATAACCTAGTCGAAGAAGAGTTAAAATCCGAAATAAAATGTTGCAGTTTTTATTAAAAAGGCAGTGACATTTACTTATACTACCTCTCTCAACGATTCTTGTAATAAATAAATGACTTTAACTACTAAATGTATAATGAAGAGAAAACTGTTAACTTCGTCTTTTCACTGCAAACATTAGTCATGTATTTTAGATACCGTTTAAAACCATTCGAAGCACTAGTGTATTTCTTCTTAGTCGAGAAAGAGAAGAACTCAAAGTGGGATCCCTATTTTAAAGTGCTTCCGAAATCGTTCTCAACACCGGCCAGTCTACATCCAGTTTTGGAACCAGAAGATTTTCCATATTGCTTAAGGAAGCAATGGTGTATACAGAAGAACGAACTAAAGACTATGTATGAAAAAGTACTGGATGGATTTTCATTTAGATTATATATGAACTTTCATTACCAGATGATGGGATGTGATTTTTACCTTTAGACAGAAGGTCCCCTTCCTTCTCCCTTGTAATGCAGATTTTCCTTTTTCTTTGTGGATGAAGGATTTTCTTGTTATTTATATCCATCCATAAGAAAAGATTAGAATTTCTTTGAAATCAGATGAGATCACAGCTCTAACTCAGGCTAGATTTGTTACTGAAGGGACTGCAGGAGAATTCGTTCCCCATAATCGTTTTTATTCGCAGTTTGTGGCGATATTAGCAGATAATACGATCTGGGGTCATTTTTTATGGGCTTGGCATATTGTAAATACTAGATGCATATATCGTGATAATAAGCCTCATCCGTTGATTGACAACACTGAAGGCGATTCACTTGCAATTGTACCTCTTATCGACATGCTGAATCACAGCAACGATAGTCAGGTATATTCACTTCATCAGTTAATATATATTGATGTGCTTAAGTAGTTTGTTTTAATCCCTCAAGTACTTTTAATTAATCCCGTAATTGATTTTAATCGATGAATAAGTAATTTCCAAGTCCTTTTTAGAGAAATCGATTTTTCGATTAATTGATTTTAGACTATAATATCCTGCTGTTTAGTGTTGCGCGATTTGGGATAGCAAATTGAATCTATATAAAGCGATTGTTACTCGACCCATCCATGAAGGAGAACAAATATTCATCTGTTACGGTAGTCATACAAACGGATCATTGTGGATCGAATATGGTTTTTATTTGAAGGATAATATCTGCAACAAAGTTGAAATCTCGCTTGGTTGGTTTAATTCCGGACATTATTGATAACAGTAGCAATCCTTCAATTGTTCTTTACAATCTTGTCAAGAAGATTGCAAGTTTTTGATTCGCTACGAATACTTTGAGCTGTGACACATTAAAGGTCAAGTATATTTGATTATAGGAATGAAAAATGTCTTTGTAGAGTGAATCATTTATAGAGACATAAAAACAGTGACTTGTGCCACAAGGGATCGTTTCGGGTTTTGGGTATTTAATAAGAATCATTAAGTAGAAAAAAATTAGCAAAACATCTGTTATCACTCAGCTTCTCATCAGTTCAGTGTAGTATATCTTTAGAAGACTTTATGCGACTCGCAAAAGCTGCTGGATTCACTTTCTCAGACTTACATAGAAAAATAATTCTTCAAGCAAATTTTCCATGGTAATCTTTCTCTGTTTCGTTCATATTCTCTTTGTTGACCTCTTCAATAACTTCATATACAACGCATTTCTTCAGTTTATAACGTACAAGTGTTCACTGTTTTACATTTACATTGAATTTTTCGAAAAAGCTTTAAAAACATCCCATATTCTTTTTCTGTTAGCGGCCTAAACCAGTTCACACTTTGATGCACTCTGGTACACTATTCAAAGCAACGATTTCTCACAACTCTGGATAGAATATTCAAATGCTATTACTAAATCAGGGAAACCTAAAATAAGTTATTAAGTTATTCGGTAACTGACAGAATAATCTATCATCATATTCAGACGCCTATCGACTGCCAAATCGTAGTAATAACTTTCAGTTCTATATACGCGAGTGATATGAAGCCAAGTTTTGGGCTGAAAGCAAATCTAGCATTGCTGAAAATGAATTGTTCA
>NW_018108208.1:205555-218055 GCF_000183805.2 Loa loa
CCGTCTCTTTTTCGGATCCTTACCTACAGATGTGCCATCAATCTCTCCAGATTTGAGTTTCCAAATTATTAATTTTCATAAAGATGAAATCTAAAATCTATTTGGTTACATTCTATTCTTTAATTAAATTCTGAACGATGAGTATAAAACCATTTTTGTGAAAACCCATGTTGAAGTAGTCTTTAAAATGTTTTGGGCATAGTACAGGAAGCACTGGGCGGAGGTAATCTATGAGGAAGCAGAGACCGTAACAGAAGATGATGCTCTAGCAATTGTGCGACTACTGCGCGATGAAATGATCGAAGATGGAAGGAAATCTCCTCAAGAAACGCGTTGGTTATGGAATGAGCAGAATACGCTACTTCATGCCTTGCTCAGCACTGATTAGGTGTATAACTCATTTCCGTTACTTGGATTGGTCCTTCTTGCTGCATGGTTGTCGCTTTCTAATGAACTGTTTTCTGGAGATTCACTGTAGCTTGTATTATATGTTCACAAAATAACATTCTTAATATTTTAAAACGAACTTCATTTTTAGTTGGGGTTTCTTTTTTCTCTTGACTCTTGCAATAGAATGATGGACTGTCCCTGTCGCGAAAGTTGAATTTCCCTTTGTTTGACGTAGACAAATGAGATTTATTGTTGATAGAGAATTTATTCTTTAATGTTATAATGCAGTCTCAGAAATATTATAGGTAGAATCCATCGGTAAGTTGTCCTTAGATTATCTCGTAGGAATTTGTTTTTGGAATTGGATTTGAAATACTGTCGTATAGAAGAGGAGGTGAATAACTAGTGGGAAAAAGATTAGTTGTTTGACTGCCCAAAACGTAAAACAGAATTCTGTTCTCATCGATGATTTCGGCTTCCTTTGGAGTGGCATTGCTTATAACATTTAAAACATTCCAAATAAGCTTGATTATCAGGAAGATTTTTACAATATTGTAAACACTGCAAGTCTGATCGTAAGACTGGAAGATGTTTGTAATATTGCATACATTGCAAGTAGTTGATCACAAATAAGACTGGAAGGTGGAAGTTGGACCAATGACTCTGCCTAAAGATTGAAAATTACATTTCTTGTAATGAATTTGTTCTAGGGATATTCTACCTCAAAATTTTTATACAACAGATATATATTATCGTGAGTTTGTATCAGTTAATCTAAAATATTTATTACAGGAATATTTTGAGTTTTTTTGACATTTCCAACTGACCATTTATATTTTGAAACATTATGGCGTTTCAATGTTTTTTGCATGTAATGATCCACCTTGCACAACAACATTTGAAATGCGCTTTCATTCCCTCGGAATTGTAAGCACTGAGTTAATAAATTATTTACTGCCGTAATTCGAACATTCAGAGTAATTCTGTGGAAGTTGAATTCGAGACGAATATTTTGTTCACAGAACATCAGTGATAAGAATCTGAGGCGGTCAAGTTGTTAAGTCAACCACATATATTTCATAATACTGAACAGAAGATATGTTCAAAGCTAACTTTATATACAACCATATAATTTAGAGCAGCGATTAAGAACACCGGTTCCGTGGAGAAATTTTTTAAACATCAATATATGATTAAGAAACGAAGTCTGATAGAAAATTCAAACCATCTCCGCGACCTACACAGTGTCTGTTTGTTTTTTATGACAAATCAAAGTAATCCAAAATCGTCAGTCTCTGCTGCAATACCAAAACCAAATATAGCCTTGGGTCATGAGAGTTGTAGGAGAGAGAATGGAAATGGTAGAACTGAAATTTAATGTTATTGAAGATTTTCCCCTATGTTACTTACCGCTAAAAGTTACACACACGAGAATTTTAAAACATTTATCAATAGTTTGCATCAACAATATGAAAACAGACTGTTAACACATATTAAGGACGACAATCAAAACCATAAAAATCGAAATCTTTGTGCTTTTAACTAAACAAAAGTGCACTGAACAATCATGTTCATTAACCTAACGTCTACCTCATAAAATTACGCCTATCGTAAGAGGCATCTGGATCGAAGTTACAACCAGCCTATGGAGCTACAAGTTTCTCAAGAATCTTGGTTCCAAGAAAAAAAAAAACAGTTCAAGAGATCATCCTTCCTACAAGATTTGTAACGTTTATCCACCTAAAAACTTGCATTATATAATGAAACAAAGAACTAATATAAAAATCGATCTGAATCACTATAAAACAACGTTATGCTGGATCCTAATATTGATAAAAGCAAGTTAATGAAATGGACGATTTTTTGAACGATTTACTCAATTTCAATCCCATTAGCTCGTTATTGCCGTCACAATGAACATTATTCTTCGGCAAACAAACTTGGCAAAATACATTATTACCAAGAGACATGCCGAAACACTCGTAGTGGTTTTGGTGAGATATTGGGTAGCTAAAAGCCATGATTACTTTACCATAAAAATTATGGAATAGATTTAACAAAATTGCGTGCCACCCCAACAGAAAAAATTGAGCCACGTCCAGCGAATTTTTCGTTGCATGATTTAAAAAACTCATAAAGCCGTACATGATTCTCTACCGCAAATCTGCAATGACCATTCTTTTCCTCTCGTACTGACAATCACAACAAAGTAAAAATAACCAATATCATCCAGATCTCATATCACCAAGCAGAAAGCACAGCATTCGGTCAATTATAAAGCAAGCCAACAAATCCGCCGTTATACAAATTAATAAGGCTTTCCGATACTGAAATACCATTTCCTCAATCGTTAATAGAGAATGATGTTAAAAATCTGATAAGGGCCCGACATTTATAACAACAGCTTTCTCTGTTGACTACCTTACTTCTAAAAAATCAAAATACAGCCAATCGAGAACGACATCACGTGTAGTGAAATGTAAAATGAACTGAATACTTCGAATGTATCCCTCTTCATATGATGGTTCATTAATAGGTGAAAATCCAGACCTAACCTTAATAATTGTTAATATAAAAGTGGCTACTTACTCCGACTGGCAATTCAACAAGTTCAAACTTCTCCGTCAATTCTGGAGATATGCCAGATGCTAGTGCGAATACAGCAGATCCAGAAAACAACAAGCTATAAAGCATGGGTTTGTTTTCCAACAGACTTTCCATGAACGGATGACCCTGTAAACGAACGATGACTAAGAAAACAATATAGAGAAATTCTTTACTACAAAAGGAAAATCTTCTATTCTAGGAAGTTTCGTTTGTTATATTACTTACTAACAATTTATACTGCCCATTTAAAAGGGTGTTTTCAGGACTCAAAATCTAAACCAACCCGATAGTTCACAGCAAATGTAGCCACCTGCAATGCCAATGCCATAAGATAAACCGCCGAATTAAGTAAATTTGGCTTGAACTCTGCTTCCAAATCGACTTTTTCACTGGAATAAGTATATCAGTATGAGTGACAAAATTTGCTACTTTCGTACGCTTCATATACATCACGATATATAACATAACAGAACAAAAAAAGCTTAAGTTGCAAATCCCTTACCGAGGATTTGTTGCCTGAGCTTCTCGTACGACGTATATTAAACAACCAAAATGAATGGCAAACTGAAGAGATACCGTAAGAAGCGTATACGCATTGAATATGTTTGGTGTAGGTCTCTGCCTAGCGAGTGTTTTGAGTGGCTGTAACGGAAAGGAATCTCAGTCTGAAGGCATGAAATTAGAGCAGTTACAAATAATAAAATTCGTGAAAAGAAAATTCCGTGAAGTCTGTCATAAACTGAAATGTTACCTTTGATCTCGAGATGAACAAAAAGCACCCAGCAAGAAGTAGACCTTGAACTGTAGCCTGCGTGTCAGAAAACTTGATTCCATCCAAGTAGAGAACACTTTGACTGTACGCAAGGACTAAAGCGTTCAGAGCAAGAATTTTGAACATTTGCAACGTTGTAACCAAAGTACACCGTCCTTGCTTGATAACGTGACATACTGCAATCAATCATCCAGGAAAAAAATTTTAATTAATATATACCGCAAGTTCAAAGGGAGGAAACGCACTTGACTGTATGGATGTGTATTTCGAAGTAAATGGAGCTGCTATGGAAGCATCACCAAGTCGCACAACTTGAACCTTTTCTTCATCTTTTAATTCCTTCATCATCTGCTCAAGCCGTTTAGCATTAGTATTCGACACAGGATTATGTCTAATATAAAATATATTAAAATCACAAAACTGCTTTATAATGATTCAAAAGTATTCGTGTAAGAAACAAGACAATGGGTTCCCATAATCTTACGTCAAACATCAGGGCAATTGAAACCATAAACCTGATTTGCCTCGCACCACCCGGTGCATCCGTTCTTCGTGCTGAGTGCTGCACCAGAGGTTTTTTTAAACTGCATATTGAACTACTTGAATTAGCATGCGAATTTGAAACAGGCTGACAGACATGGTTTGAGGAAAAGTTTGTTTTATTGCCTTCTTTTTTTCGCCTTTTCTCACCAGCTTTCGAAGCATCATATGGATGAGAAAGTAATGCAACACCTGAAAGAGAAATGTCCATAAGGAAAAAAAGAAATACAAAAAATGAAGGCACGGTAAAACGTTTAAGATTTGCAGATAAAAAAACAAACAAAATCCTGTTATAGTAACAACAATAAGTTCAAAACCACACAGTCAGAACCATGTTATCTTTAATTATAACAAAATATGAATAATAAGTGGTAATGAAACCTAACCGACATCAGCATGCTTCAATGCACCAACATCATTTGTACCATCTCCGCACATGAGTGTGATATAACCAAGCCCCTTAAGCTCATTTATGATCCGTTCCTGAATTTGTAAGAAGATTCTCAAGTGATACAGAAATAAGAATCCTTTCAGAACTTCTACTTTTTGAGATATGGTTTGAAATCCACTAATTATTGACAGTTTTCTGCAAAATATTGGATTAAAATCGTACTGGCAATAGCTTAACCATAACTCATCGAGAAACCAAAAACGTATGAATCAACACAATGTCGAACAGAATGAATATATTGCAACATGCCGTCCTGTTACCTTTTGCTTCGGTGCCATTCTGGCAAATATCTTTATATGAGGGATAATATACCGCAGAAACTGAGTATGGTTGTTGAGAAGATACATAAACGCCTGAAACATGGCGTGTGTTCACATATTGAACTTTCAGCATTAAGCATAATTGACCAAACAAGCCCAAAAATGCAGCTTTGTGATGAGACTATACCATCTATTCCAAGGTCCAATAGCGTTTCTGAACTACTTAAGGCTGACTGAAAATGAACATGTCACACACTGCAGCCAGCATTCAGCAAACTCAGACATTTAGAAAACAGTCCAATTAGTTTTTGGAAAAATGATAACAAAACAATGGAACACACCTGACCAGTGATGCAGAACTCATGTTCATTAATAAAAGTCACCATTTCAACACTTCGACTTGGTCGTAAATTGAACTCGTTATCATCATTTACTGATTTCCATACCCATTTATTATCTCCTACAAAACTGTGCTACCTATACAACAGGAGGATGGCTCAAGCTTTTAATTCTGCTCATAAAAAATAAGTATAAAAGTATAAAAAATACTAAGCAAAACTCAGTTTGGCAACATCCCTTCAAAAGAGATAGCACCAACGTAAACCCTCAGACTTAAACTGGAGAAATTAGCCAAACAAGCAAACCTAAAGCTGCTAATACATCTCCCAACACCCTGCTCTTCAAATCAAAGAAGAGCAAGTTCATAAAATTCTGCACTATGATAGGCTATTGAATAGATGAATATTAAAACCTTGTGGTTCATCCAAAATCAGAATGGGTGTTGACTTCCTCATGAATCGAAGAACTTTAGCAACATGACAAGCAGTGAGAGGATTATCGCCAGTAATCATCACTACTCTGTGCGACGACTCTGCTATTTCTTTCACCATTGCTTTCGTGTCCGGTTTTAAAGGACACGATATAACGACGAAACCAGCAAATATCAAATTTTGTTCGAAATCTTCTCGCTTTCGGTCCCGTATCTGGAAAAAAGCAAAATGATAGCTTAAAGTACGTGAACAAGGGAACGAGATCTTTCATCAAAATACATTTCAAATGAGCAAAATTAAAAAACATAAACTTGATCTGTAGTGTAACAAATAACTATCTGCAAACAAAAGCAATTCAGCAGTCCCAAAATATATATATGCATACCTCCTGATAGGTTAATGACCCAACTTCCCGAATGCCTAAAGCAAGAACTCGTGCACCTTGTCGTGCCAAGTGTCGGTAAGCTTGGATATAATTTTCAGGGACTGTTTCATACTGTAAAAAAGAACATCATCCCTTACGATCACAGAGAACGAAATAAAAACACATAATATAATGTTCCGGGTGAACAAAAGAAATTTCCACGTAATTTTGTATAAAACAAACCATACTCTCCAGTGTTTCTGGAGCACCCTTCACAGCTACAATATGTTTAGTTTCATTTGTCCCAGTTGCAACATAACCGGCAATCACTGTCATTCTTTTGAAGAATGAGGAGAAATGATAGCGATGGAAAATTTTGAGTGGCGGCATTTTAGATTTTCTAGGAATCACTATGTCATCTGAAATACGAAACTATGATTTTGGAATTATATCATTATAAAACCAATTTACGTGAGAGAATAATTTAGTAATCTATGAAGCACTCTGCTCAAGATATCATATCAGTAATTACAATGACATATAGAGCACAAAATTACTTTTTGTCAAATTCCATTCGGCCCAACTAAGACAAGCCTTTTCTAATGGATCACCAACTAAATCATCATCAAATCGTACTAAACTATGACATGTTACCAGCACTTGTACTGATTCTGGTGGGGCTTCAGACGGCAAACGATGAATATGGCATTCATCGTCCGAACAGACACAATTCGCAGAAGCAACTCCTGCAAAAAATTATCTTCACTGAAGTATATTGATAAAAGCATCGCTCTGGAAAGTCCAAATAAACACTGAGTTCTGAACCATAATTAAAACAAATAGTTTAAATAGTTAAAGTAATAACCAGTAAGATTGAAAATAATCACCCTCAACAACTAAATTGTCTGTTGTTAGTGTCCCTGTTTTATCGAAGCAGCATATATCGATTTTACCAGCAAATGGTATACGAAAAGGTTCTGTACAAAACACACCTGAAATCAATTAAACTGGAAACAGCATCTACAGTTTAATAAATTTATATGAAGTCAACGGTCGTTAGGATCCATTTATTAGATTTGGAAAAAAAAGAAAAAAAACATTACACAACCCTGTGATATAAAAACGGCTCATAATCAACAAAACAATTCTAGATTATATTGTATGAAAAAATGAACTTTACCAAGCTTTTGTAGTGCCATCAGTGAATTATTCACAGCCAGTGATAATTCTATAGGTAGCTCCGGAGGGATTACACTAGTGAGAATCAAGGAACATTCCAGAAACAACTTGTATTTACTACGCGACTCGTCCTCGCTTCCTAAAAATATAAAATTACTCAAAAACCTTCGTTGCAGAAAATAATGATGTCAAAACAATGAAAGGCCATAAACTTATGAGAAACCAAATTAAGCAGATTTGAATACCTTTAATCCATAAATAAGAAGCTGCAGCAATAGCGAAAACTAGCAGAAATAATATAAATGCAAAGGTTTCGATATTATTTGCAGTCACTCGCTTCACGCCAAACATAATTGTACGTAACAACTTCCCTTGACTAGTATTAAATCCTGTTCGTAGAACGTAGCAAATACAGCCACCATCCGGTGCTTTCATACCGGCTTCATTTTTTGCTTAAAAATGTAAATAAAGCATCATGCCGTAACATATCAAAAAATCTTTTGAGAACTAAATCCTAAGCTTTAGCCGAAAAATTTTATAAACTATACAGCGAATACATATTTTTATAGCAAGTTGACGAAACGATTAATAAAACTGTTAACAGTATTTTTGCTCCGACTCTTGCTTACTCAAGAAATTACTCAGTACGAGGTTAGCTTTACTTCACATTTTATAAATACCCAATAAAGAAGTTACGACTCCGAGAGAAAGAACTCATAACAATTAAGCCAAACTTCTGAGGATAGCCGAAGTTTCATAATGATTTTACGGCGATCCAAGCTCACCAGGTGAAGTATGCTGAACAACTTTCGTGCCACCGAAAACGACATGCAAACGACTATCCGTTTCGATGTCAAAATAACGCGATTTGTCAACATCTTCTATCGGTTCCTGCAATTATGCTTTCTTAAAGAGCGACATGATGCTTTTCTAAAGGTTACGATGATCCTCACTGAATGAATTTCAGAATGCAATTGGACACAGATCAAATAAAGACCAGACCTTCATCTGAGGCACGCTTTCGCCAGTAAGCATGGATTCATCAACGATGCAGGGACCCCTTAACAATAATAAGTCGCAAGGTACTGCTTTTTCATCTGGCGAGCGACCTACAAGTATGTTGTTGAGTTTAACAGTGAATCTGATTAGCTTATCTCAATACATTTCTAATGTGCTGAGATAAAAAAAAAATAAAGTGAGTGATAGTAGCAGAATTTTTTCAGGCTATGGGAACATAAAACATACTTATAGAAACAATATCGCCAGGAAGTAATTCATCACTCCTGATACGGTTCCAGCGTTTATTTCTGTACACATTAATCAGATACGGTTTATTACCCATATTACGAATTTCAGACATATTTTTCAGTTGCTGCTTGACAAGTGTCGCTTCAAAAGTCATAAGCATCACTAAGGTGAATAACGAATAGTACCACATATCTTCCAAACACCACAACCCAACACAAAAAACCTGCAACTCAAAAACCGTCGGGAAATAAATTTAATGAAACGACTGCTTTAACAAATTCGTCCTTCCCGAAAAGTCAGTTACAAACCATTATAAAAAGCAATAAATAATGATGTGAGTGGAAAATGGCACAGAAGAGCATCAAACCAAACTGCATACTATTTTGCCAAGTTTTGAAACCTACTTTATGAAAAAGGACCAGTAAGGGTAATAATGTTGCTAGTTCTAGAAATAAGCTAAAGTAAGACGGTTCTGTTACATGAAAGTTGCATAAGTGTGACAATATGTGCATATGACAGTTGAAGAATAGAGCTTCACGAAGAAATGTGCAAAGACATAATATTAGCTTTTCAATGAATTCAATATGTTCACCCGTGATTGAACTCTTTTTCGCCAGCTTAACAGAGCTAGAAATAAGAACATCAAATGAAACCAAGAACATATCTAATAAATAATACCTGAAACACAAAAAATGGTGCCGTCGCTCGTTCCTTGAAGAGTTCCATGAACTGGGGAATAACCATTTCCATTCTTAAAATTAAAGCTTCTATAGAACATCAGTTAACAAAAGAACTTCCAAAACCTCACAGACATGATCATGAAAAAATTGTTATGAATTCACTTATTATCCCCCAAATCTTGTTTCCTTTCCAAAATCGCTTCATCTGTTTCAAGTCCTCGTGACTCATGAAAATAAGACATTGGCTGATTTGTGTCCAATTCCAGGGCCAGAAAAGTCTTCCTCTCCAAAACGAATGTATAATGCACCTTTTGGAACTCGAACCACAATTTTGTCTTCCCATTTATGAGCTAAAAATGAACTTTGTAATTCAAAATTCTCACGTAAACAACATAAGTTTCCTCCCTTAAGATATTTGGATGTATTCCACTTCTATGAGTTCCGCACTTCTTCGGTTACTTCATTATTAGATTGAAATTTTCTTTTCAGATGTACGTGATGTATGAGTTAGAAAAGATATGCTTCATGAGAAATTAGTTTTTATTTATAGTAGATAATATTCTTATGCTTTGCTCTATATATTCCCACACTGAAAAGCTATATATTTACTGCTCTTGACCAGCTCTATTACAACGTTGGGAACTCATCATCAAAAAGCGTTTCTATCATTTGGTGTTTGACCAAAAACTTCTGGATACGCAGATTAAAGTAGAAACTAGCGCAGATTCAAATTCCGTTCTCATAGCACTCCACCTTCGATCAAATAATTGTAATGATTGAAGATAGCCGAAGTATGCAATGAAGCAGCTATATTCGGCAAAGCAAAAAGTTAGAATTGTAGCACGAAACGTCTTCAACCTATTCTCAAATTTTCAATAAGCATGACGTCTCGCATGCTTAAATGAAACGTAGACATTGAATGTGTGCTCCAAGTGCGCCATTTTTGGTAAGCAGAAACTGGCGCTTTGGGATGAACTGAACCAAAAGTTAAGTCCCTGTCTTAAGTCTCTCAAATATGCTCCAATACTGGCAAAAATGAGATTCACCTAAGAGTGTGGAAACCAGGACACCAAACTAAGATAGTAATGCAATGTGCATAGCAGCGTAGTATTAGAGTTTCCCATTTCCTACTACAGCACATTTGAAATTTCTTTCGCGTAGATGTTTCAGCTGACTCCACAAATCAGCTTTCATAAATGGAGCAACTAGGAACATACTTTAGTCCTGCGCAAAGGAACCACTTCTGCCCATCCATTGTTTGGCGTTGGAACTACTTTCACAACCGTAGCCTTCTCAACATTGGACTCCTGAAAAATTTATTTCTAATTCTAATTTCGACACTTCACAAAAATAAAGCTCATTTTTTTGATCACATATGATACAAAAAAGCAGATGTGCTGATAAAACAAACATATTACATAAGAGCAAGTCAGCAAGCAATGAACACTGACGAACCAGTTGCAAAATAATACAGTCAAAACCTGAAACAAGCAAGACTAACCAATGTTTTCATGAAATTGATTTAAGTTTTCAAATCACACGGGAATGAAGCTAACTTATTTTAATGTTTTAAGCAAGGGATAAAAAATCAAAAGGAATCATCCAAACATACCTGGAAAATACCAATAGCAGCCATGACGATGCATCCTAACTCCCAGTATTCGTTCATACCATAAACACTAAACCATAAATAAGCCCATCCTGCATACAAGAAAATAAATGGTCCGGCATATGCGTGTGCAATTATTGGCTTCACTGTATATGGGATGTATGAGTCAATAAGCTGGTCAACGGCCATTGTTCACTATATTGCTTACAAATCCAGCTGAATCTGGAAAGAGGGAAAAATTCTGAACATTCACCTCCCGAGGCAGTAACAGTTCGAAAACTTAGGTTAATTCACAAGGTTGATTCTTCATTTCATTGCCTTATGGATAAAGGACAAGAGAGTCAGTTGAGCCCACTTTGCAAAAAATCGATAACTTCTTTAAAGGTTTCCAGAGGTTAATGTCACTATAACTGTACATTCATTTCGTGAACACTTATATATTTTGAAAGTTCAAGTCCATTCAAGGGTAGGACATTAGGCAGCACAATCACAAACAAGAAAGCACCTAAAATCAGGAAGGATTTCACTCTTCTCAGTATCTGAAAATTCCCAGACAATTGTACAAGTCGACCATAAGGAAAACACATCTCCCTCGTTACCATTACTCAGTCCTTGTATGCACCGGTCGACTTGCATTACCTGCAAGTGGTAACGCTGTGCAACACTACTTCATAGTGTCGTATATCCGGATTTTCCAACCAGATTTTCAATAGTCCTAGTTGGGTGTAGTTCTCAAACGGAAAAGTTGATGTTAGCACTCAATAACCTACGATGTTAGGTGGCGCAAGGGGGCAGAAATAATACAAGGGAAAATAAGCTAGCCTCACGCTACGAGTTCTGAAGTCCAGTGCAAAATAGGAGATACACGTATTATAAAAATTATGCCATTAAACGCCCAAGTAATGCTGTCTGCATTTGCCGAATACTAAACTTTAAGTAGCAAATTGGGTGCGTTTGTGTAGATGAGTTCGAAGTGAAAGCTAGATTAATGTGTAACCAGTCCAGCAACTTTCTAACTCCGCCGAAAAAGCTAGACTTAATTGGCAGTAAATTGTGCAAAGATGAACTATAGGGCAGTGTGAACGTTTGGTAAAGTGAGCAAGAATGATGGAATTAAAAGAATATAGGACTAAGGTTTAAACTGTCGGTTGAAAACTATATGGGTGACCACCAGAAGTTCGTTTTGGTTTTTTGACAGTAAAGTGGCACATGACCATGAATGTTGGATGTAACCGCTTTCAAGTCCGCGTCTCTGAATTTAGGCCAAGTACGCTTCAATTTAGGAATCAAATACATTTCGAACCACTAAGGTTTTTTTAACAGCTTGTATTATCTTTTCAGATTTACCCAAGATAACACACGTGTAACACAGGGAGATCGAAATAAAATACAAAACGCCACAAGGGCTGAAAAGCAAATCTCTCCAATTTACACAAGATTACTTGATAACTTCATTAAAAAACTGTTTCGGAATCTTGTAGTGGTATGTGGTCCCATTAAAATCCTTTTCCGTTAAAATTCCTTCAACACACTCTCGGAATTCTCGAGAATTTTTAAATCCTTCGAGTTCTTTTTATTCACATGATTCCATTAAATATTTAAGTAATCGTAGAAAACTTAGTCTTGAAAT
>NW_018108208.1:219676-225492 GCF_000183805.2 Loa loa
ACCTGAAGATCAAATTGTTATTAAGCCATTGTCCTTTGCGGCTTCTGTAGGGAGGATCTGAAAATATACCTGAGAAATTTGTCGGGAAAATGGAAACAGCTGTGGAGAGTATATTTAATCAGCACTTATTTTAATCACCTTTTGCATTATACACTTCATTATACTCCTCCCCATTACCTTAATAATACACTGTCGTCATGCCACCACTAGCTATGCAATTTTTATAGTCTAAGTTTCAGTGTAGACATCCTTACTTTAATTGGTTTTTCTGTTACGGATTCAAAATTTTAAAAACAAACACGAAAGCTTAGTTTAGGGCTTTTTTTAAGTCAACTACGGGTCAGGAGGAATTAGAGAGAGGCTTTTGATTGAACAGTTCTTCTGCTTAAAGATGAAATCGATGAGTTTCATATGTTTAATACAGTCCATGAAGACATTACTAGAAAAGTTGGGTTTAACACAGTATTTTTCTTTATTCTGAGAATTATTATATTACCCGCAACCTTGAATAGTGCATTCAGAACTTCAGTTTGCCTTTTATTTGCTCCGAAATGTGTGTCAAATTTGACAAACTTTTTTCTACAAATCCGAATTAAGAGGCATTAGCTGTATGTCTTTCGAGAAAAATGAGACTCTTAATTTGGTTTTCTGTAAGAAGTTTGTTTTATGGGTATAATTTAGGCTAACAGTTTAAGTCATTACTACAAGCCAATCTCATATGTGCTGTGAATGACGTAACTTTTTTTTTTGTAGTTGAGTGATACTTATTCTCCAAGTATAGCTTTCAAAGAGAACGAGTTTCATGAATTTACATATCGTCTGTTCTTTATATCCATCATAGCATTTGAAATCAGACTGCAAATCACTCGCTTATAAAAGGATTAATGTGCGTTACAGGTCAACGTTGTTCATCTTTGAGCACGCTTTTGTCACGAACTGCTAGGTTTTTCTATTAATGTTTAATAGAAAGGTGGCTGAAATTTCAACAGAAGAGATGGGTAAGACCAAAATGTGTGTAGTAACTGTAATAACTCTAAACAAGTCCATGGAAGTAAATATTTCCAAATCCAGTGCTGACAAATTTCATAACCAATGTTTGAAACCCCGTTAACATTATGTCCATCAAACTAAATAACACAATTATTGTCAGGGCTGAAATAAAATCGTTGAAGTTGGTCCTTTAAAAGAGATGGATAAGACTAAAATTAGTGAGAATCTAGCTAACTAGGAGTGCATGAAGCTAAGATGGTCCAAGCAGACCAATTAGAAATTCAGTAATATTGAACCAATTTTATTTATAAGTGAATGATTGAAAGAGAAGCTTTGAGTTATCTCTGTGTGCTGTTTTGATGTTTATAACATTGTTATGAATCATGATAAATTTTCTGTTGAGCTAGGAAAGCAATTGTATGATGCCAGCAATGCCATCCACACTATCTACAAGTCATTTGAATGCGATGAGTTTATGGAAAACCTGTAACTTAACATACATGATTCTCTGTGTTAGCACTTAATGCGACGGTTATATCATAAATTTTAGATACTGCTGAGTGGATCAGGTACATTTGAAATGGGACATTTATATACACACGATCCGGTTTATGTAATCGGGAAGTTGAACTTCGAACTCAGATTTGAAGTAGCTTGCACCATCAAAAACTTCCAATGTTAAAGTCTTGCGTAGTTTAATATCAACCAGAATATCACTCTTGCATCGAGATATAGATAGAAATTTCCTCGAATTACGAGCAAGCGTGAGCAGAATTGTTTCAGTGCGGTATGCATCTTTTCTTCACACTTTTATTTATCTTCGTTTATTGTGTTGTCATTTTGCAGGAAGAAAGAGGTCGTTTCAGCAACAATGATTATTTAAATAAATAAAATGGAACAAGGGGAAGTGTTTGTTGTGGATGAACAGGTTCCTTAAACATTTTATAGTCTTTCAGATTGTTTAAAGGCTGCGTGGGAGGCGAGGGTCGCGTAAGGGGACGAGAAGTAATCTGGCATGTTTTCCATCTTGGAAATTGTTCCCGTAGTAGTACGATGACTTACTTCCACTACAGACCTAGGACTTTTATAGTCTTCAACTTTTCCGAGGACAGCAGCACGTTTCTAATGATTTCAGGAAGGAGAACTAGATCCGAATGACGCCTGGTTGATGCGAGCTGCAGGTGGCGAGGAGGAAGTTGATGCAAATGAGCTTCCGATGGGGGTGGTAGCTGCTGCCCAGGATGATGACCAGTTATCCTTTGAGGTCGTATATTATATTTGTAGCAATGTTTTTCGAAGTGCGGCCAAAACTTCCTCTCGTCCATTGGGTTGTGTTCACCGGTGGCAATCTATATTAGTGCAATTCCCACTGTACTGATATCAGAAATACCTTGCATTGGTCTCTTCGATAAGACTTATGACACCAACTATCAAACACCTTTTGTGATGCACTTGCTGGTTAGGCTACTTAATGCATCTCTGCCAGGTTCGGATAGAATTTATGAGAGTACCTGGGATGTTCGTAATAAAGATGTGAAGTTTGAAATAGATTATCTATCGCCCACTTTTTTTTAAAACACTTATTGCTGTACAAAAGTTTAGAATTATTTAGTGCATTTTTATAGTGTTGAGAAGTTGAGGTATCTAGCTTACGATATTGTTCAGGATTCGGAACGCTTTGAAGAAGATTCCCTTTGTTCGTGGATGTCAGATGCTGAATCGTTAAATCAGAATTGGCGTGGATGGAGTACAACGAGGAATCCAACAGCACAGACTGGAATGGGTGAGGTTTCATAGTAAGTTCTATCTTCAGTGCATAAAGACTTCACAGAGATCCAGAAAATCTTACTTTTAGAACATACATTTGGCGACGGATCAGGCCCACTGTTACCAAGTTCCTTATTACGCTTTACTGGAGGTATCACATCGCCTTCACAATCTCGTCGACATCCTATATCCAGTTCAGCAGCTACAACGAACCTCGGCTCCCCTGTTTCAGCAGCTAGTATTTGTGCGAATGCAACAAGTTAGCACTATTGAAATGACATCAGTTTCTAAAACAAAAAAAAAAAACGAACAGTACGGCTGTTTTTTCGTTTTGTTGCTACAGCTGCCATCTCTAGACAAATGTAAAGCTTAGTCTTTTGCAGCATATAATGTGCGTAGTCTCGCCGAAATGGCTGCTCGCGTTGCTGCACGATGTTTTTCATTCATAATGTTAGAGGCGTGCTATCACGCGATCTCAGTTGAAAAGAGGCGGGTAAACCTCAAAAGTGGTTTAAATGATCGTTCCGTCATGTTTGAAAATGCTTTTGCGGAGCATGCTGCAATTCCTGACAAATTTTTCTTGAGCATAGTGCGCTGGTGCTTTCCTGAAAGCGAGGAAGATGTTCGTTTATACAGGTTAAGATTTCGATTTCGAAAATTACATTTTCTTGGCAGATTGCAGAAAATGTTACATTATTTTTTCCACAGAGTTGTGAAGGAATCATTAAAATATGGGTTTCGAGCAGTATATTTCCTTCTTTGGTTTGTTCATTAGCATTTCCTTGTCTCAGTTTATCTTTAATCCTTTATTTCAGCTGTTTGGCAAATGGTAATGCTGATGAGTTTGATAGAGGAGAGTACTTATATCAAGTAAATGCGGTACATGACGTTTTCCAAATAGGTCTGTTAAAAAGTTTCTTACATCTCCTGTAAAAAAAACAAATAGACCTGTTTCAGTTGCTTATGAAGTGTCAAAAATTTTAATATTTTTTGATACGTTAGGATTTTTGCTTGATTGTTAATATGCTCTTTACATCCAAATTCCATAAATTAGAGAGCAATCAAACTGTGCAACAATTTCGGTTGAAATGATCTCAGTTATCTGTATTGATCGTGTCAGTGGCAGTCACCGATAACGATATGGGGCTACTCCACTGGAATGTTTATTGTTCGTCAGTTTTTAGAAACAGTCGGCTTTCCAGTTGTTCATGACTTCTGTTGACATGGTTTTGAGGTTTATGGGGATTGCACAACTTGTTGCTTTAGATACACTACCGGTTGCTTGTAGGTTATCATATTTCCGCCGTAGTGAATGCAACAGGCGCCTCTTCTATAATTTCTCCAACAAATTCATCAGCTCCACCTTGTCGTTCAAAGATGTCGTACAATGTATCAGTTCGGGTTGACAGGTCTGTTTTTAAATTCTTTTCAAGTTTGGGTTAGGTACGTTTGTGTTCAAATGAAAATTGATATTCATTTTATGAATCATGTTGCCAATCATTTCACTTAATGAAATTGTAAATAGCTCTGCAGAGTATCTATTTTGTACAATGTTGATCTTGTTCATAGGATTATACGTAATGTTTTCTTTTTCAGGTGCCGGATAGTATCATGTAGCTGTTCATGCGCTTTCAAGGCATCATGGTGTCAGCACGTTGTCGCTGTTTGTTTGTATAGAATAAATAGAGTCAATGAAGTCGAATATCGTGTTACCATTTGGGACTCAATCAATGAACTTACAAATGAAGAATTAAAAAATTGGCGCAGTTTCTTATAAACGATCTTCCTCGACAGGTTTGTTTACTTCGAGAAATGTTCATAAAGATTGTTTCAATAACACTCTGTAGATTTGTAAAATTTAAGTATTTGCCTGTGGCACAGCGTTTGATCGACCAGTTGCGGAATCCAAATTCTGAAATAAACGCAGCAGTTGGAGCACCAGATCCAACAGATGGAGGTCATGATAATGTCGCTATTTGGTGTTTGGATCAACGCACACTGCACGAAAATATCCGACGCATATTGATCAAATTCTGTCTTCCCTCACCGACTGTGCATTGGTATATTCTTCCAGGATATAGTTACAGCTGCATCAAAAATCAAGTGTATGAATGAGGAAGTTGAAGTTTCCACTTCCAACGTTTAATTCACTAGTAGTATTTTTACAGTGATGTGCAATATTTATCATCCAATCAGCCACCGGCAGCTAGTGAGTGGTTGTCTCTTTTTCGGCCCCACAGAGCAAAAGAACCTGAAGGTATGCTACTGATAATTACTTGTAGTTGGGAAATGTTCAGATGTGCTTATAATACTATTAGTTTTACTTTGAAGGTTTATGGAATCTTTTGTCAATTGTACGCGAGATGTTCAGACGTCGTGATGAAAATGCAACCAGTCTTTTACATATTATTACCGAAGAATGCTTAGCTTGTTCACAAGTTTGTGTTTTTCTTGAATTTATTCAATATCACTTTACTGTATTTTTATAACTGTTTGTCCAGATTCTGTGTTTAGTCTTGAAACCAAATATCTGTAGCTCTTACATTTCTTCAATTTTTTACAACATGAAATCTATAACAGTCCGAATTTCTGTAAATCGCTGTGGATATTGTTGAGGTGTTGTTCAAAGGCCGGATAATAAGAGATTTATTTAGTGTTATCTTACAGTGACAAAACTTTGAAAAAATATTATGATGTGTTAAACAATGATTTGGCTTCAACATTTTTTAAAATATTGAGGTTTTCCGGTATTCAGGTCTTGATTTGGTGGTATCAAACCGCTTTATCTCAATCCGGACAATGGACACTTTGCCCGCCTTCTACCAACAAATCAAGTTCATTAATGTCAAATCAGAAAACACCTCAGCTGAACTGTGCATCACTCTGTGATGAAATAGTACAGCTATGGAGGCTTGCTGCTCTGAATCCACGTTTATCGTCTTTTGAAAGGGAACAAGTACGTAGTGAATTCACACACATTTTTCTAGCAACATATGCATGTGCACGCATATATATATATATATATATATATATATATATATTCTAGTTGTACTTAGTTT
>NW_018108208.1:225911-243727 GCF_000183805.2 Loa loa
GTTGACTAGTTTCATACAAATATATCATCGGAATGCTGTAGAAAGGATATGGAAGTATATTTGTTTCCTGGCGAATCCTGAAGCTTCAATATCATCAGTAAGTTAATCTCGTCAACTATTTGTGCACTGTCCTTTTCCTTTTATGGCTTTTAATTCATCTAATCTTTCTACTAGTATTTTTTATTTGTGAAATGCACGTATCAATTTGATCACATTTTAAGCAAGCTGCCAGTTTCATTATGTCAGTCGTTGATCGACAGGGACAACGACTCTCCGCAGAAAATGCCCGTTTCACTGCTGATTTGTTTCCGGGATTTCTAAGCGCTTTGAAGGCATGCCAGATTAGCTGGAGTAGCACTAATATACAAGGGCTATTATTCGGATCGAATAACGTAATTATTTTTAAGATTCTTGTATCCTTCTAGAATTCTGTAGTTGTTGATGTTTAGCTGACATGATTCTTGTTTGTCTCGAGTTCTGCTCAGGATCTGGCATTCCTCGACAAACTGTGTATATCAAAATATTGCTCAAATTCCAGAATCTGTCAAACTCTTGTTCAACTACTGACTTTTCAAATATGAAGTTCAGTCCAAATATTCCTGTTCTCTATCGTCCCTTGCGGGTTTCTGAAGACACCACTTTATTGGATATCAGTACATCATTTTATCGCACATCAGTGTATGCAGCTGGGACAAACTATTTCTCACTTCACCAACAGGTTATGCTTGTTCCTTCATATGCTGTAAATACGGTGATAATTCTTGTCGATATATTCACACCAGACTTATTTTATATTAATTATAAGTTAATGAAAAGTTAATGTGTATTGGAGGCTTCACGTAAAAGGAGGAAGAAGTCATCTCGCATTTCCGGACGTCGCGGACATCAGTTTGAATTTCATGATGAGCGATCTCTAATCCGTGCTGTACGCGCTGCTGCTTGTGCTGCGCGCGAAGTGACCTTGGGTGAAGAAGTCGAAGACGACAGCGCCGAATCGGGACAGGAAAGCGAGGCTGGTCCATCGGTACCGAGAAATAACAGTCGGGCAAACAGTTCGACAAATCGTAATGAATCCGTTTCTACGTTCAGGTCCTTATTGATCATAAAGACAGATTTTCTGCATTCGCCAATGATTTGATGTTTCTGCCTAGGTTTTTTAATATTAAAAATGATATTTTTACAAAGTCTGGGATACTTCATTACCAAAGGCAAGATAACCAGGTAGTCCGGACAATTATGGTAGTAGTATCATCTGTTTTTCTTTTTTGAATTGAATCTGAAATGAGTAAAATCAACTAATTTTTGATGTCTTCAGCAATATAAACTATCCAAAGAGTGATGTTGATGAACTGTTTGCTATTGCACATGTACAGCAGTCAAACTGGGACATCAAGTTCGCGA
Organism: Loa loa; assembly: GCF_000183805.2. Taxonomy (NCBI): domain Eukaryota; kingdom Metazoa; phylum Nematoda; class Chromadorea; order Rhabditida; family Onchocercidae; genus Loa; species Loa loa. The sequence continues at coordinate 227,313 of NW_018108208.1, forward strand.
GATGTGAAGCTCTAATGTCACATGGGTATGCACATCAGGCATGTGTAATGGCAGTGGAACTTGCGGAAGAAATGCTGCGCCGTCCCCCAAATCTACTTCATCACTCAGCGGAACAACGATATTACCCAGATTTATCTGCAGTTAGTGTTGAAATTGGAGATTCACATTTACCAACTTTTGTAAGTAAATTTTGTTGTGCTGGTCTCATACTTGTCTTGAAACCTTGATTTAAAATGTTACTTTCAATTGATTATTGTCAGCTACTACGAAAATTTCTCTTGTTCCAGATACAACGGCATAGAAGAAGGCGGTTTTCTCATTCAGGTTCTGCTACTCCAATCTTAGAAGCCCCACTATTTGAACTTGACGAGCAACTTATCGAAAAATCGCAATTAGCAGAGAATATATATACAAGGTGAACCATGATTCTTTCTATCCAATACTTTTTTCATACTTTACTGTTCATGTGTAAAAGACCAGAAGAACGCTTTTAGAACACTCTTTCTGGTGCAAACGTTAATGAAGGAACCAAAAACACATCGATTGGCCTTTACACTTGCGATATCTGTACTTGAATTACCTCGTAGTCCTGCTGCGAACAAATTTTTGGAAGTTAAACTTTACTACTTGGTATGATTTTCCGTTGTTCATAATGGTAGTTCCATTGTTTGAGATATGGAATATTTCGTTCACTAATAGGAACTTCTTATATGAATGATTATCAGATGCTGCTCGCTATACTAGCTTTAGAAATTTATACTTCATGGTGATCTTGTTAAGGAAACAGAGCTGGTTAGCTTGTTGCGAAGAATAGAAATCGGTGCTCCGGAATTGCAAATAATCAGAGATCGTGCGAGGAAGTTCGTGGAAAATGCCCTTCTCTTAGCCTCTGCACCTCAGCCTTACGTTTTACCTATTTCGTTGGGCCATTATATTTTGGACTCCTTGTCATTTTCTCATAATACTTGCCAAGGGTAAGTTTCTCGATTCCTCATGAGTAATGTGTAATTGTTTTATCTTGAAATATATGTTCATAACTATTTGCTCATCGTTTTTTTCCCTTAATCTTGAATTAAGGTTTAGTTTGTAGGCGCCGCACCACAAGCGGTATTGTGACGAAAAACGGTGTACAACGACGCCCTTGCGATGAAGAACTAGCTATAAAAGTCGCTTTAGAAGCACTGGGTATGAAATTGGTAGTTTCTGAAGCAGATTACTCTATGCTTTGTGAAAGTACACGACTGCAGCGTGGTGACCTGGCACTGACAATGCTACTAAGGTTGGCCTCCAATATTCTCTATGAGTATTTGACACATCCTATATTTTAGAGTAGTTTGTTATCTGGAAAAAATAGGAAGTGGAATGGTGGCGAGTTGGCTTTTTGTTTTTTTTTTTTTTTTTTTAAACAAGGAAAGAGATGAGATCTACAGGAGAAGATTCAAAACATCTCAATAGTTCTCTACAGCTTAATTCGCTTGCAAAAAATAGTCACTGTTATATTATTTGTAGGTACAAAGACAGTAATGATAAACTCGCTTTAGTACTGGACAAGTTGCTGGACCCAACTATGCATCGCATGTACAGGTAGGTTACAGTATTGTTGCATTCCATATTTTTCATGTATTTGGAGGATAAACAAAAAATTATCATTTTGAGTTGCGAATACACTTATTCATTTTTCTTGCAGAGATCATCATTCCAATGCTGCATTTTTCTTAGAGCAAGATCCATCGTACAAAAAATATTTCAACGGTCAACGACCGCATTTTCCTTTCAAGGATGAATTTCATCTTACCGAATGCAGCGAAATTTCAAATGGTATTGAAGCAAAGAAGTTTCTCTCGTTGATTTGATCCATAATGAATTCGGTACTCAAAATACAACTCAAACGAAGAGACGAGTTGATAATCGTAATATGGATATTTTTACATTTCAGCAAATATGTAAATATTTCAATTGTTTTGTTATAGTTCAATAAAATTAGTAGGTCTCGCCGGTACTGAAACAAGTATTATGACTGCTGAAAATATGCACGAAAGAAGGATGATACACGTTGCAACAAATGGCAAAGATGAAACTGAACAGCTTATTGGTAGTTTCATGCGTTTATCGCATGATTCACCGTAAGTTTACAAACTTTTTAGTTCACTTGTAGTTTGTACTTTGTTTACTTTCAATTTCCCAGATTACGGATTATGCTTTGATGGAAAATAATTGTTACTAAGGTAACAACAAATGTGAAGTGAGGTTTAACATGAAAGCTGTCATTCCTAATGAATTAATTGGCACGTTCTGATGGAATAATGAAGCAGTGCAATGATTATCGGTTTTCCAATAGAGGAGTGGTAAAATAACGTTTACTTCCATGGAGTGTATTTTTCTTATATAATGTTAAGTTGGAAACTTACGCGGACTTAAGGGATAAAATCAATTCATTTTTTAATGTATTAAATGGGAATGATATGTCAAATAATTATTGTAGGATCTATAACGATTTCCATGTTAATTGCTGCCGTTATTTCTTTTAGAGATGACTCATCATCAGTGACATCTGCGAATAGACGACGGTCATCGGATGAGAGTAACGATAGTCCATATGACGAAAGCAGCAGCTCAGGGGTTTCACGATGTTTTCCGCGGGATACTTTGCACGTAGGTTGTTAAACATTTTTCTTAGTTATCAAGTAAATAAGTAATTCCATTACTTTTTTGTCTATTTACATTTTAATTGGTTTTATTGCCTCCTGTTATCAAATGTTAAATATAGGAGTGATTTCACTGTTCATTAACTCAGGTTTTGGTGTTCTACTTTTTTCTTTTTTCCATTTTTGATATACTAAAGATACATCTTGCACTGCATGCAGTACAGGCTGTTTCTAGGAAAGTCGTTCAGCGTCCATGGGTACATCGGACTCACCTTCATCAACCCATCGTCTTTCAAATATTCTAACTGCGGATAGCACAAGTGAATTTCCTTCATCGTCTGCAGGTCACCCAGTAGAGTTGAATAATGTATTTTATCGACATAACAGGTAAATTTCTGAATTCTCCGCGATTCGGCATATTTTTAGTTAACACAAATCATTTCGACTAAAATTAAATAGATGTTAAGTATCATTTTCATACATCCGGCTGTTGAACAAGCCAGTTGTCTATGTTTAGTTACTCGAATTATTATTCTCGGCTTTATTTGCTGCTCAAAATTCTTTTCAAAGATTTGAACAGATTTTAGACTTCAAATAAATTCGAGCCGTCTGTGTAGGATTCGTTCATAGTAGGATTTATTTGAGAGATTCATTGCTATACGTGCTTTTTTTATATTGGAATAACAATATTGATTTATAACGCAACTTTCTATGTTGTGAGGTCCTTGTTTAAATTATTTTATTAAGGAATGGTAAAAAATATGACCATACTTCATTTGCACATATTCAACTTGTCATATTTCATTTGTAGACGGAAACCTATTCCTAGTTTGCCGAATCAAGCTTCTGAAGGACAGGCACACTGCATGATGGAACTTGCAAAACGTCTTCTTCTTGAAGCTGGCGGTAGCCAGAGTACCGTTATTTTTAATGCATCACAAGGCAGTCAAAACAATCCACAGCGCAGTGGTACTTTTTTTTTCAATCGTATACTGATTTTTAAGTTTCCATTAACTACCATTTAAAAATTCCCATGCTTTCCCAGGTCCTCACCGACAGTTGCATATTTGTTCATTCCTGATTGGACTCTATGCTCTGGGCTTAAACAACTTATTGTCAGCAAGTTGGCAAACTCGAACATACAGTACTAATGTTAGTTGGATACATGGTCAAGCGATTGAAATTGGTAAGTGTAATATTCAAATGAAAAAGTCATTTTACGTTTATATATGTATATGCTACATGTTTAACATTTAGGTTGTGCTGCTATCAAAATTGTTGAACGAGTCTGGGAGGCACATTTAACACCTACGGAGGTCGCTGCATTGGCCGACAAGGTAATATATAGTTTCAATTAGATTAAATTCGATGTTATCTTTTGAGTTTTTCAAAGTATATAATGTCAGGTATGTTGTAGGCTAGTCAGAGCCGCGACCCATGCATGGTTGAAGCTGCCGCAAAACTTGCATTGAGCGTATTACCGAAGGCATACGCTTTAACAGCTGCAGAAAGTCAAAAAGCGTTGCATCAGTGCAAGGAGCAAAGCGCTGATATGCTTGAAAAAGCATGTCGCGCTGTTGAACAGGTTCTGTCTGCTCAACTATTTAAGAAATGTCCAGGATACTTTTGTTTTATTTAATGTAAAATCCAAGGTTTCATCAGAGTATCACTTGAATACTTTCCTTATTATACAAAAACATTTATACAAAAACAGTGGGAACTTTGATTAATTGCTGTTTTGCAAAATTCGGTGTTGAGTGACATACATTTAAAGATGAAAATTAAGTACACAGATATAAGCTTCTGTTTTCACAAGAATTGCTTTTTCAGGCAGCCGAAAAGGATGGTGTATATCCAGAAGTGTTGTTCAAAGTTGCTAGACATTGGTTCGATTTGTTTGTGGATTCTGAATCTGTTAGTAGCCCACAGACAAGTTTTCAGAATGCAATTCCACCGCAACATCCAACTGGGATTCCTCAGTTACACAGCGACGTTTTGCAGACACAGGCCCATGAGGTAAGCTGTGGTAATGATATCACTGTTAATTCCTCTGATTGCTGTTAACTCTGGAGGTGATAGCCGTAGTAGCTACAAGTATTCCTAATAGAAGATTTGTTAAATGAAAGTAACTAGAAAAATGCTTCTAAAGTCATCTTTTTTTTGCTAAAATGTTTTTAAGTAAAGGTAAGTAGTTAAATAGACACGTAAAAAGTAGTTTGCACAATAAATGCACTTCAGATAAAAATTAAATTTAGAACATAGGTTAAATTATGCTGATTAGTTTTAGTCTAGAAACTTTGGGATACAAATTGCGTCGAATGTTGGAATTTTCCCTGTGTTTCACATCCTTTCATGGGTCTGAAGTGTAATCGGTATGGTGCGTCGGTAATTTTTTTCCAGACCGTTTATTCTACGACAAATCCACAAGCGTTACAACTACCTGTTCAGTGCAGACCTATGCCTTATGCAGCGGCTTCGTATCATTTCATGCCACCCCACCATCACCTTCATCAGGCAGGACCACATCGCCCTCCGCTCTATGTATCTCCGGTATCATGTACTCAACAGCAAGTTGGAATTCACTATTCTCAACGGTCAGCGTACAGTGTGGATCTATCCAGATATTTTTTTTTCTTTTGGTATATGCTCTCAGTAAAGCAGTATATAGATATGAATGCCAAGTGTTATATTGCGTTATTTAGATAAGTTTATTGAAAGAAAACTGTTATGTTCACTTAATTGCAAAAAGTGATGAATAGGATGTGGTTGTGACTATTTGACACGCTTTTTTTTTAAAGATTTGTTCCTGTTCTTTTTATTACAGAGGACCATTACCAGTTGGTGCGATGTCGATGGTGCCGAGGCAACAGTCAAATACTATTTATCCTCCGCCTGTGGTTGGTGCTACACCATCGCGAGCCCTACACATTAGTCATTCGGCTCCAAATTTAAGCCCGATACAAGCTGTTCAGATCTCCAGACGTAATCAGCCTTTGACTGTTTTACAACAACCACTTTGTCTTGGTGCAGGAGCGACCCGCTGTCAATTTCCTACTGTAGGGGAACAATGCATTCAAGTACTTAAAGTTTTTTTAAATTTTTATTTTGCTTTCTAAAGATCGATTATTTTATTCTTTGTGTTCCCTATAATTTAGATTTATCAGGAAGCCTGTCAAATTAAATCCACAGACAAATTTGAAATTAGAAGGACAGGAGCGCTGTATTTCGATGACAGCGAAATATATTAATTTACTTGATTATTGTAGCGTTTTCAGCCCATCCCAATAAATGATGCTCTGCGACATCATCTACCTCCTCCTACATCTCTTGTACTTTGTCAGTCGACCTCGCAACCAGTCACATATTTTGGACAGGCAACTCCTCAGGTTTATTTTTCGGATGAAACGATCATTACAAATTAGTAGAATTTGGTGGGACTGGACATTTGTATACGTTTGAAATTCTAAGTATGAAGGATTTAAAGGACGCTTTTTTTGTTATGTAAACATTATTTTTTTATGCCAACGAGCAATATGTGAGATCGTGGAGTTCAGTTGCAGCAATTTTAGTTTTGGATTTTTACAGCCTCCAATGAATGTCCCGCTGCCGTCGCAAAGTGCATCTGTTGTTGGTGATCCTCGTATGGCGAAGCTTGTTCATGCTCATCGTGTCGGAATGATTGCTATGGAAACAATGGGAAATCGAAACTTGGATGATAATCGTAGCTACGCGAAATTTTCTCAGGTAATTTATTATTTGTAGAAGTATGTTAGTTACACCGATTATTTGCTTGTTGGTTAGAACCTGGATTAGAATCAGTGTTCATTACCGTTTGAAACTTCCAGAACCCTGCTTATGCGGAAGACGTTCGTTGGTTATTCACAGTGGCAACACGATTAGGCGGCGTTTTCACCCAAAGTTTTTGTGAAGTAGCAGCTCGATCTGTTGCTTCGCCATTCGTTCTTTTTTCATTAGCTGTTGAATCAGCAAAGGTCGGTGCTTCCACGTAATATTTTGTTCTCTTCAACTGTGGCTAAAATCGTGGAAACTTGACGTTCTTCCAGGAACTTACGATGAGGATTTTCAGGTCTTTCACTGGCAGATGCCCTCGATTAACTACCATTCGCAGTCTGTAATTCTTCCGATCCGGTCTCAGTTAACTGCTGGCGCTCCAAATGTAGGATTTATGAAACTAAGAATATATCAAGGCTTTTGAAGGACTATATAGATAAAAACGATAACCCATTTCCCTTTTTTATAGCATAGCAGTGCCTAAAATAATTACTGTAGGTGCGAACTGTGCTTCTGCAGAATGGATTTGCACCACCCACAGCCGATTTGATGCAGCACTGCGTTGAGATGTTTTACGCTGCATCCAGCTCTAAGCTTAGCCATCCTCGTTTTGTCCCCTCAGATGTTGAAGAGGTATGATTTATTAATATTAGTCGTTACTTTTGACGAGAGTCAAGCGAGGTTAAGTAACTGACAAAAAGAGATCAGGACTAATTTTATGATAACATGTAGAAGCAAATGAAGCATCTGGCTCCACTAGCATAATTTGCTGTGTCAAGATGTATTTTGCATTGTTTGGCTTTATTTTTTCTGAGCAAAAAGAAATTTCGAGATCTTGATACTTAATTGCAGAACATCCATACTTTTTCCTATTTTTTTGTTTTCTGGTTTTACTTCATCTCTAATACACGAAATATTCTGTTCAGGTCGTTCAACTCGTTAAAACTGCAAAGGAAGCTTTCCATTGGATACCAGGACCGGGAAAATTAATGTTTGACGATTTCATGCGGCATGTTCGGAAGCAAAAAGCTTGTAAAAAGGATGTTGCTCAAAGAATCAATGCTTGTGTTCAAAATACAAACTGACGATTTAAAAATCATAAATTAGTATACCTCCTTCACACTACCTGATGTTTATTTTATCAATTAAAGTTAATGATGACCGGAGAGAATGGTCGTGAACTCACAGCTAATGTTTATTGACGACATGTAAGTACCACCAGTACAGTTTTCTATAGTTGTTTTCGCCAGTCACTCAGCTGTCGTAAACAGTGGGCAGTTAGTTCATTTTACGTATGTATGGTTACGTGGTTGTAAATCATATCCTTAAATTCGTGTCGTCATTTCTACCCAAAATAATTTTATATCCTTATGTTGTAACGCATGGACAAGATAGAGAAGCTATCTGGCTTTATGTCACCATTGACGTGATTGTGGCTTAAATTGGTTGACAGGAACAGTTCACTTTTATCCTGTACGGATTTGCTTGTGAAAGGATGAAATTAGAGTGGTGGTCCATTTGTTATAGCATATGCATAGATATAAAAACAGTGATGTGAACAGTGCTAAATTCAGCATTTTCTTCAAAGGTTAAAGATTGTTTCAACATTTCATTCAATTTTTCATGCAGAAGATCGCGGTGGAAAGTAATTGAGTTCCTATCATGGTATTTTGTTGAAGTTTTTTCATTATGTGTTTTGTTGATATTTTTTAAAATAACTGGAAAGTGTGTATCACACGGTAATTCTTGAAATGCTTATGTAATTGTTAAAGGCAGAACTGGCATATTCCAAATGAGTCTGTAATGAAGCATTTTCCAGCGATACTTCCAGTTGATAGATGGTATTAACCAACGATTCAACTAGCAGATACATATATGATTTGGCGACATCTTTGAATAAGGCTTGATTAAGACTATATATGTTTCATAGTTCGAGATGGCAGTAGTCTTGTGTTTACTGCGGTTCATGCGAACACCATTACGTTTCACTCTGGATTGTTAATGGTGCTAAATGAAGAGTGAGATGCCCAAATCGTATCTATTTTGAGTTCCATGGAAAGTTCAGGTTCCTGTTGGTGGTGCAGTTTTGTGGTTTCCTGAGCTGTCACTGCATGTTATCCCTGTCTTCACAATGCTGCATTAGTACTAAGGTTGCGTTATATAAACTATGGTCACTACAAATTTTGTTCCGAATTTGGGTGGGATGGCACAAAAGAGCGAACTTCCGAAAATTTTGCGAGTTGATCAATATGCAGGCGAGATTAACCAGTATGGCAATCGTTGGAACAAAAGACCGTTTCTAAGTTATTCTCTGACAAACTTGAGGGTGTGCAGAGAAACGTCTAGTGCTTGTTAGAATCGGAGAGTTATGTTTTGATGAAAACCGGAGAACACAGAGTTGGGAGTGTTTTTTGCTTTTGTATTCAGCCTGATTGTCCTTCCCATATTTGTATTTCCGCATCTTTTCATGTAATCCTCCTTACAAAAATGGTACTCTTTGAACTGAACAAGAGTGGAGATGACACATTCCTTCAGCAGATCCAACAGACTTATCGTGTAGTACTTACATATCGTGTAAAGAGAAACTGAGATCACGTGTTCCTTTCATTTTTTCTCCAAGCAAAGCTAGGTCAGATGTTTTATTGCGTGATTTCGAAGATTTAATTGGTGCATTGATTCGTAACCGTTAAAAACCGTAGTTGATTCATAACCGTCACAGTTTCAAGCTATTCTGTTTTAATCTTTATTTGTAGGACGAAAATACTGTCACTAAGTTGAATCCAAATTGCTTATTCTGTGATTATTAGATCTGATTGTTGATTGTGCGATTGTTATATGTGGGAAAGGGCTGCAACATCTTTTTGGCGCTTGGGCAAAAGATTCAAGAACTCTGGAAAGGGAGTCAACAAGAAAAATTACAAAAATGAAGGAAGCATTGGGACTACAAACCACATCGAAGACAAATCAACGGGGAGCACTGTGCCTCGAGTAACTTTTTTATCATTAATTTCGAATGACAGGTTTACCAGGACAGTATGTGTTCTTGTATTTCATTCTAAACATTGCTAATAATGAAGCTAGAATTTTAAGTAAAACGTAAGCATAACCAACTGTTTATTATTGGTTCTAAAATTCCAGTGTGGTAGAATAGTGGAAAAGTCCATGAGATTCATTTTTTCAAGTTAGTTATATTTAGAGGATTAGTTTAAATTTGGGATTTTCAATTCATAATTGGGAGATTTATTCTTTAAGTATTCTTTGAGTTTTTTATTTTATTATGATCGATTGATTTTTGTTTTCTAAAGTGTTGAATCTTTGTTTTTTATTGGTTTTTCATGTTTTTTTTCTAATCTCTTTTTACATATTTCCGTATTGTTTCTAATTTTGTTGATTTAGCATTGAGGGAACGGCTGCACTAGAAGCAGTCCAATATACACTATGTAATGAGCAGTGTAAAATTTAATGTTTAACAGTATTTCCATTCCCTTCATTATATGTTACTATAATTTATCTTTCAGTCTCAGCCATTCACATCGAATTCTCCTGCAATGCATCTTTCATATCTTTCGTCGATTCTTTCTTCGTTGTGGCCTTCTGATGGGACAAGGGAAATAGAAAAGGTTGACATAAAGTGGGTTTACGAATATATCTTGTAATATAAACCGTAGCATACCGATTTCAAAAATATTATTAGTGGTCATCTTCTTATCCACTAAAACAAAGGCTTAAATTTTCTAGGAATAAATTGATGATCATTGTGAACTTGACTTTCAAATTTCCAGATAATTTTTGGATTCGTCTTAGATCAGAATTTTCTTATTAATAGGGAGTTGGAGAGGGAGTTGGTCTCGCCATCAAAGTAGGTAAAAGTACATCACTAATTAACTGAACAAAACAACGGGAAATCAGTGCAACAGTTACACTTTCAAGTGTATGATCATACTTCGATAGCCAGCCTAATCATTAATTTGCTAAGTGATTAGTTTGATTGACCGAGATGGCTTAGAACTGGAGCCACGAACTTTACGACCTTGTTCGGTGTGCAGTCACACCAGCCCCGAAAACATTCCCAAGAACAGTAACATATAATATTACTGGAAAATTTACTTCGAGTGAAAACATGTGAGTCTTGGCTGTTTTAAATAGTTTTTAGTACTACCAAAAAAATGTATTTAATTTTTACGTTTTTGTGCTTTTCCTGATGTCAGTGTTACAGAACACTGCGTAAAAAAGTAATTAGTGTACCGAAGTCGACACTATTCGACCAGACGAGATCACTTGTGTCCAGCTTACTCTCTGCAGAAACAGATGGATCTGTGATGTTGAGAACACGAGAATTGTGTAAACATTATGTGGAATATCCTGAGGCGCGTGCTGTTGGACTTCAGGTCTTCATTAAGAAATTATATGTAAATAAGGAAATGCTTTAGAGTAACGGGTTCTGTTGCAAAATGCCTTGAAGTGGGTGAATGAAATATCGAGACAGATGTATGGCTTAAAGCAACGGCTAGCTACCTTGTAAGATTGGCGTATGCGAAAAAAAGAAGTTACTTCTTTGTTCATTTAGTTCCATGATTCAGTTACGAAGAAGTTGAAACTTCTTTTGCGACGGACTAATGACGAAATGTTCAAAGAACACGTTCGGCAGTTTTTACTCCTCGTGGGGGATGTTAGCATTCCGCGTGGGGCTGGTATTCGAGTGTTGTCACTTGATGGTGGAGGTACGCGAGGTGTAGTAGGCCTTGATATTTTACAAGCACTGGAAAATAATTTGAAAGGATCAAAGGTTTGCTTTTGAATTCTACGTAGATCAAAACAAAGAAAAAAACATAATTGAAACAAAGCTTTTGTTTCAATTATCTTATCCAACATCTTCGGTTATAATGTGGAATGATGCCAGAAGGATTGTTTTAACTGTATTGTTAGTATTACAAAGGACCTTTCCAGGTTGTCGAAGTGTTCGACCTGATCGTGGGCGTAAGTACTGGAGCTATTATCGGTGCATTACTCACTGCTAAGAGGTTATCAGTTGAGAAATGTAAGGAGGTTTATATTGAGATCTCAAGGGAACTTTTCAGCCAGGGAAAATTTTCGGGAATGAGCAGTCTTCTTCTTTCACATGCTTACTATAATACTGAAAAGTGGAAACAGATTCTAAAGAACGTAAGTAAGCACATCGTGAACATATCTTTCAATATATATTTTTTAAATATCATCGGTTTTCTTTGCTGAATTGCTTAAAAAAATTTGCTGTCAATGCTTTATCGTTTCGCATATAAAAAGGAATTTGCTAGTGCACAGAAACTAACCATAGATGTATTGGAATGTGAAATATCGTTGGACACTGCATCATTTTCTGCATATAATTGAGATGTGGATAAGTGGATAGCGAGGTATGCAGACAATTCAGGTGTCTTTAAAAGTATTTTAAAAGAGGTTTTGTTAAAGGTTATCGGCGAGGACACGTTATTAGAAGTATGTGGGCGCTGGGATACTCCCATGCTCAGTATAGTAGCTTGCACTGTGAATACACCAACTCTGCAACCATATATTTTTCGTACTTATGGACATCCCAACGGAAGTGAAAGCCACTACCGTGGAGGGTGCAATCACAAAGCTTGGGAGGCTTTGCAAGCTTCTGCTGCTGCTCCAGGCTATTTTCAAGAAGTGAGTATATCTTCCGTTCCATTTAATTTTCTATTACATGAAGAGATTTCTATAACGGTATTAAGCTCATGCTTATACTTCTCGTATTCAAGCCTCATGAACTTGCATAATTTATATTTCTTTGAATATTGGCTATTATATGCGGAATCTTGCTACATGTAATATATCTCTTGTAAATATTGCCGAATAAATACCTAGATTAGATTGACACCTCAAAATTAAGAGATTTGTCCAACAACTTTGTTGTACAATACTAGCAGCTTTTTTACGGCTAGTCCTCTCCTTATGCGGGATTCCAGACATGTTTTTGCAGGTTCCACTCGGGCCACTACTGTATCAAGACGGTGGCGTACTTACTAATAATCCTACAGCTTTAGCAGTTCATGAGGCACGCATGCTTTGGCCACATGAACGAATACAATGCGTTGTTTCTGTCGGTAATGGAAGAAACGTTTCAGAAGTCGAACTGAATAGCGTAAAGTTCGTTACAGATCATATTTAATTTGTCATAGGGACAATTACTCGGTGCCTTATTCGTACAAAAAAAATATGTTGTTTGTATTACAGTATTGACGCAGTATTTATGATCCCATCGTCTAACGCTTGCTGTGATGTGTCCTGGAACAAAGTGTCTGTTGATCGCGCTTGCTTCAATGATTTAATGATTTTTGTTTGAGGCTGTCTACACGGCTTCAAGAGAAAATCTTACGGATTATTGATTCAGCGACGGATACTGAACTTGTCGACTTATGTATGCGTGATACTTTGTCGAAAGGGTCATACATGCGTTTTAATCCGTACACCAGCTATCCGTATTCTCTGGATGAAATCGACCCGAAAAAGTTCGTAATTAACAAACTACATTAAGGAGCTACATGCAAACAGAAGCCTTAGTTGTGGCAAAAGAAGTGCACTTGCTTGAATTTCGCACCTGATCACATCATCTTACATGAGAAATGCAATAATCACATATGATTCTCAGACCATTTGTATTATTCAGGTTGGAACAAATGAGCCAGGATGCGCAATTGTATATTTCACGAAACCAGACCAAGTTTGAGGCTACAGCAAAGATTCTCTTGGCTGAACCATCACTGAAACAGCGCTTTGTTCGAAAATGGAACAAATTGGTAATCTACTAAAATGCATGATGCAAAATAAATAAAAATTCTCGTACCAACACTGAAGTGGCATTGAAATCAAAATTTGTGAAATTGAGAGGATATGTGGGAACCTCCCTACAACCATCTGGCACTGCTCTTATTTATTTTAACCGTTAAGTTTATCATTTTACACAACATCATATGTTAGGTGTCGTCAAATTATACAACCACCTGGTATTGCTCATATTTTATTTTTAACCGTTAAGATTATCCTTTTGCACAACATTACTTATATGTTAAGTGTCATCAAATTATGAAATAAACAAGGCCACGTAATTCATTTTCAAAGCCGGCAGTCCATGGGACATACACTGTAAACATAAAATTCCTCAAATATTTGCTAAACGAATGATTTAGAAAATCCTGTCGTGAGGATAACTTCACAGAGAATCCCATTCGTCGCTAATAACGCGCACGAGGAAAACACCACCAGCGAAAACTACCAGACCCTTACACATACTCCTGCAAGAATTTTGAAATAAAATTTTCAGCTAATATAAGATATATGCAACAAGTGCGAAAAGACAGTCATAATGTCTCCAAACTGATGCAAACAGAAAGACCATTTACGAAGAACATTTTCATCGAAAGATATGTCAATTTACATAAAGACTTGACTATAAACACATTATATTGCCCCGACAATCTGAATTTACTGCCTTATCAGTAAAAACATATTCCTTGTCACCAGTTAAAAAATTTCGAAATTCACTTACCAGTAAAATGGATTATGATAAATCCATGAAAGAGATCCTCCATCTGAAGATGGCGGCGCTGCTTGTATACGAATCATTATACAAATATGCTCTGAAAGAGGCAATAAGACGTGCCACATAACAGTAAAACCAGGTAAACCCAATACAACACTAACTGACATAAGTAATACCATTACTTTATTGAAGCTGATCAGAAATACGCCCATAACTCCCCCAACTAACGATATATTGAACTCAGTAACCTTAGCAAGCAGTGGTCGTTATCAATATACCAAATCTTATACATACAAGCTAATTCAGCGACCATGTGGTATACCTGGGTTCACTGCGTGTCTTCCCTTCCAAACCGATAATAAACGAAGATTTTAAGCAACCCGTGGAGAAATACCAAATACTCCATTGAAACAACACATCAAGACGAGATTTTATAACTTCAATCCATCAATGCACACAAAATAAAGATATACAAAAGAACAAAACTGGAGAAAAAAAAAGATTCAGTGCTACGTTTCTCGAAGCCACGTAATAAACAGAAGCAAATATATAAGAGAAATCGCAATGGAAAACAGTCATTATTACCATCGGAATGAAGCGATCGAAATGTAAAAGGAAGCATTTGAAGTGAGATGAGAATAAAAGACGGTTAAAAATTAAACGGAAGTATGATTTCATAAAAGGTTTGGTCAAACAAAATGATATACAAATCCAGCATAAAGTGAAGTGCGGAAAAAAAGTTCAACAGAAAAGCCGAAAGCTATAACATCAGTTCAGTTTTAACAAGAAACAGATATATGGATGCCTTTCCCGGAACTTACACAGAAAAGAAGCAAACACTCATTTGTGGATTATAAATATACAGTTATTAGAAGGCCCTAAATTATAAAGTCCACGAAAATGACGGTATTAGTTATCCACGTCAAATTTCATACCTCTATTTCTTCAATTTTCGAATAATGTATTAAGATGAAAGCAATAACCCAATTACACCATACAGTCACAACACTAATTATCTGAGCCAACTCAAAATTTCACATACAAGCAGAAATCGTGCGTTAAAGATAAATCACAGTATGTCAATTAAAATCACATAATACACTTAAAGAAGTAAGCTCTGGCGTCGACTTGCGCGAGTATTCCGACAGCTCGTACGATCTGACGTTACTGAATCCTTGACCAATCGGACTCCAGGAACTGACATAACAGATTCATAGTCAGACAACTCGAAAATTGCCCTTGGTAAGAATGAATGTAAGAATGAATGTTGTAACGCATCCGCTGCTGACAATCGCTTCCGACCTTCGTACTGAAATATTCAAACTAATTTTAAACTGGACAAAGGATTCTCCAAAAGTTTTCCATGGCATTAGGACAAAATATCGATAATTCTCAGCTAAAAACAACAGGCTTTTTATGTCATATTAACGACTTAAGAAGCGTTCTGTACCTGGAGTAAACGATGTAAGAGATCATTTGCATGCTGATCAATTCTTGGACATGCATTCTGCAAGCTGTTAGGGCGATAGTAAGGGAATCTACATAAGCGAAATGTAGTTGAGTTACATATCTGCGGGTGACTGGATGATGAAGGAGTGCCAAGCATGTGGAATATTAAAAGAAGTTGTTCTTCAACGGCAGACCCCGGAAACAACGCATGCCCTGCAACAGCTTTTTATTTCTGATACCCTTAAATCAAAAAGATTTTATAGCAAGACATCTTAACCAAATTCATCAGATTTTATATGATAAATCTCAGTATAGGCAAAATTATATAATATAAATAGAAAAAGGACGAACCAGAAATCATTTCGAAAAGAATGCACCCAACACCCCACATATCGATATGGGTTGAGTAGTCTGTGGAACCCAACAAAACGTCAGGTGGACGATACCACAATGTCACAACCTAAAATAGTCTTTCACGAGACTCAAAGTATATACTCCCATGCTGCACTAAAGTCAATGACATCTGACAGTCAAACAGTGAGCACCGCGAAGGGATAACTGTCAACTGACTAATGTCTCGTAATGATCGTCTGACTCTGGCAAAGCGGCGGAAGAATAGAAATATTTAGTAACTGAAATATCTACTGAAGTTCTCACATTGATAGCTGGAGTACGTAATGAAGCAGTTACATTTTGGTAAAGTGAACGATCAAAGGAATTGTAGGACGAAATGCCTTTAACCTATTATCAAACTTTCAATGGGTATGACGTCTTTCTTGCTTAAATGGAATGTAGACACTGAATATGTGCTCCAAGTGAGTTATTTTTTGCAAGCGGAACTGACGCTGTGGAAAAAATCAAACGTTGAATTCAAGTATAAGTCTCCATTCAACGATTCTCATACTAAACCAAAGTCGGCATATAAAAGGTAAAAGTTCTGGTAGTTTTGAGTAGAAAAAACTATCCAGAACAGAGTAATCAAAATAGAC